>NW_006968289.1:0-1486 GCF_000164805.1 Carlito syrichta | reverse complement strand
ACGTCCACTGGCTAGCAAGCTGACTAGCTGGTTAAGTCAGCTAGTTAAGTCAGCTGGCCATCTAGCTTTCTAGCTAGGTAGCAAGCTACTTAAGTAATCTAGTTAAGTCAGCTGGCTAGCTAGGTAGGTAGATAGTTAAGTCAGTTAGTTAAGTCAGTGGCTAACTAGTGAAGACAGGTAGTTAAGTCAACTCGCTAGCCAGCTGCCTATCAGTGTGGCTATCTAGTTAATTCAGCTGACTACCCAGCTGGCTAGCTCGTTAAGTCACCTAGTTAAGTCAGTTTGGTGGCCAGCAGGTTAGCTAGGTAGTTATTAGTTATGTCAGCTGGAAATCCAGCAGGCTATGTAGGTAGGTAGCTACTTAATCAGGTGTCTCGTATTTAGGCTATCTAGTAATGTCAGCTAGTTAGGTCAACTGGCTATCCAGCTGTCTAGCTAGGTAGAGAGGTAGTTAACCTTATTAAACCAGCTGACTATGCTGCTGGCTAGTTAGGTAGCTAGGCAATTACTCAGGTGGCTAGACAGCTGGCCAGCAAGTTGTCAGCTACTCTAGTCAGCTAGCTAACCAGTTGGTTAGTTAGTTAAGTCAGCACATTAATTCAGTTGTCTAGCCAACTGACTAGCTAGTTATTTCAGGTAGTTAATTTAGCTGGCGAGCTAGGAAGCTAGCTAGTTAAGTCATCTAGATATGTCCGTTAGCTAGGTAATTAAGTCAGTTATTTAAGTCAGCTAGCTAGCCCGCTTGCAAGCTTGGTAACTAGCTTGTTATTTCAGCTGTCTAGCAAGCTTGCTAGCTAGTCAAGTCACCTAGTTGTCAGCTGACAACCCACCTGGCTAGGTAGATAGCTTGCTATTTAAGTCAGCTGGCTAGACAGCTTGCTAGCTAGCTAACTCAGTTAATTCAGCTGGATAGCCAGCTGGCTAGCTATGTAGCAAGCTAAGTAATTCACCTGGTTAGAAAGCAGGGCAGCTAGTTATGACTGCTAGTTAAGTGAGTTGGTTGACAAGCTGGTTATCTAGGTAGTTAAGTAGTTAAGTCAGCTGGCAGGCCAGCGGGATACAGAGGTACCCAGCTAGTTAAGTCTGCTGGCTAGCCACCTGGCTATCTAGTGATGTCAGGTAGTTAAATCAGCTGGCTAACCAGCTTGCTAACGAGTTAAATCAACTAGTTGAGTCAGTTGGCTAGCCAACTGGCTAGTTTGTTAATGCAGCTAGTTATTTCAAGAGGCTTGCCATCTGGCTAGTTAGGTAGCTAGCTAGTTAAGTCTGCTCGCTGGCTAGTTAAGTCAGCGAGTTAAGTCAACTGGCAAACCAGCGGCCTAGCTGCATAGCTACCAAGTTAAGTCAGCTGTCTAGCCCGATATATAGCTAGTTAAATAACCTAGTTAAGTCAGCTCACTAGTCACCTGATTACATAGGTACCTAGGTAGGTAAGTCAACTGGCAAGTCAATGGGATACTTAGGTATCTAGTTAGTTAAGTCAGCT
>NW_006968288.1:0-872 GCF_000164805.1 Carlito syrichta | reverse complement strand
AAAATTTAGATTAATAACAGTTTGACTTGTGATGAAAAAAATAATGGGGCCTCCTAAGAAAGAGGAATGATTAGTAAAAACAGTAATAAACTTAGCATCCCATGTAAACAGGCTGGAACACTGGAAGACTTGGGATATAAGCCAAATAAGATTTTCCTGAATAAATACAACCCACCTGGCACACTATAATAGTCAGCATAGCAACAAAAGCAGTAGAGGGAGTGAGAGGTGTTTTTGAGAGCAAACCAGATCCTCAGAATCATGGTTGAGCACCTTGATTTGCCTCCATGTGGGCGGTCTGCACTGTCCTGTCAAAAAAACTCAATGGTAATATCTGGGATGAGGAGTAGGAGATGACAAATGATGAGATATCTTCGGTTGAGTTGGTGGAGGTGGAAGTGGTTGTTGAATGGTGAGACGTTTCAACTTTGGCACCAACACCTTCTGTTCAACATCTGCATTCTACTCAGATTGATGGTGTGATTTTTGTCTCATCTGGCTATAACTCGACTGGGGTAGGGGCTGGACATGTCTAATTAGACGATCCCATACCAAAATGATTTAGGGTAAGTCCTGGGGAAAAAAAAAAAAACTAGCGTTTCCTTTCCCACATGTTAAAAGGACATTGAACCCCTTCCTTTGACCTGTAAGAAAATATTTCCATTTTACCGTCGGTTTAACAGTATAATCAGGTCTCCAATGTCTTATCATTGCTTAATGTGCTTGAGAGTGCAAATTGAGATGATTAACTACAAATATAGCAAGATTTACGATATAATGGTGAGAATTATATCTGAATTCCACTTCCTGCTATTTACTTATTTGATTTTTTAACATTTGATGTGCTCTCTCGACTATAGCTTGACCTTGGG
>NW_006968287.1:0-379 GCF_000164805.1 Carlito syrichta | reverse complement strand
GTACAATAATAAAAGGTATGTTATGATGTCTTCATTTGAATCCTTTTGTAATGTTTATTAACCTTCAGAATATTATTCTAAAAATCATTATTAGTTCACATATGTAAACATACGTATATATAAAAATAATTTGTTAATATATGATGAAAGGAATTATAAAAAGGTTATTTGACTATCTTGCTGAAGGAACTATAGAATCACTTTATTATTTAAGTTACAATTGAAAGTAGAGTGCTTTCTCTTTGAAATAGTCACTTTCTATTGAATTAATGTTAACATTTACTGAACACTTCCTATATGCCAAGCAATATTTTGAATTCTGTGTATTAACTGTTAGTCTTCATAATAATTTTGGGAGATGTAGGTATTACTTACTCCT
>NW_006968286.1:0-607 GCF_000164805.1 Carlito syrichta | reverse complement strand
CCCTGCTGAGAGGTCCATCCTCCTTGGCTCCCCCGCAGGCCTCCCAGGGTTTGGGACTCATCCAACTGGGAAATGTGAAAGCCCAGTGCCTTTGGTTCAGCCATCCGGTGAAGGTCATGGGCACAGCCTGGTGCCACCTGATGTGGCTCCGACTGGAGGACAGAGCAGTGGGCCTGTGGTTCCCCATGCTGCACTGTACTTGTGCCTGAGACCCAGGGGAGATTCTGAGTGGTCTTCTCACCCCCAAGTCCAGGGGCTCAAGGGTTGGAGCTGGGGTTGGGGTCCCAGGGACGGGGAGGCTGGCAGTGAGGACAGCCTCACTGAAAAATGGTTCCCATGACATGAACGTTCACGACAGCAGGTCCACAGTCACCAAAAGTGGAGACAGCCCCAGGGTCCATGGAAGGGGGACCCACACAGCGTGGCCTGTCCACACGTGGAACGTGACTCAGTCTCAAACAGGAAGGAGGCTGAGCCACAGGCCACGGCATGGAGGGACTTAGAGGACATCACCCTCAGAGAGACCCAGTCACAGAAGGACATGCAGAGCACGACACCACTTCTGTGAGGCCAGTCCAGAACAGACCAGTCCACGGGGATGGGATGT
>NW_006968285.1:0-393 GCF_000164805.1 Carlito syrichta | reverse complement strand
TTACACACACCCACATATTGAGGATCATCTCCCCATTACAGGATCTTTGATTTAATTGCATCCCCAATGTTCCCTTGGTCTTATAAGGATACAGTCACAATTTCTTTTTTTTATTTTTTTATTGGAGTCTCACTCTGTCACCCAGCCTGGAGGGCAGTGGCACGCTCCCAGCCACCGCAGTCTCAACCTGTTGGGCTCCAGCAATCACAATTTCAAGAGATTAATAAGATATGGACATCATGGGGTGGGAGACGTAATTCAACTTTCTATAACTATCATAATTATAAATATATTGAACACATTTACATATATTTACTTGTATACTCAGATATTAAAGTATCTCACGTTGACTACGCTCTAGGTAACAGTATAATTCCAATACACACACATGCA
>NW_006968284.1:0-395 GCF_000164805.1 Carlito syrichta | reverse complement strand
GCTGGCACAGAAAAGTGACATGATATTTGCCATTGTTCCACAAACACCTACATAAATTGTATGCTGGTGACTTTCCACTTGAATGAAATCTCTTCAAATTATGTTTGAGTCTCTTGCTTCTGTTTTATGTGTATCTTATTGGCTGAGATGTTGTAGAGGCCAGGAAGCAATTGTCTAGTATATCAGGTTCAGTAGGTGGGGTAGGCTCTGCTCTTCATTGAGACCTGTATGGTGGAGTATTTTCTAAACATAGCAAAAATAGTCCAAATTCCAGGCAGTCAAAAATTGACTAGTGCCTACTACAAACCATAAATTTTAAAATGAGTCATAAAAATAGTTTACACTTAGAACTAGGTTGAAAGAAATTGTCATCTGCCATGGATAGAAGCATATTT
>NW_006968283.1:0-396 GCF_000164805.1 Carlito syrichta | reverse complement strand
TCACATCTTTGCTGTGGGACATGAGTATGGATTGTTGAGGCAGGCCTTCTGGGGCGCCTGCTTGTTTGCTCTGGACAGACATTCCTGGTGGCCACCTTGTACACCTCCCTCAAATGACAGACCAGAAAGTAAGTTTTCCTCTTTCATCCCTGAGGGTGACAACACACATTGTGTGACAGGGGTGGTGGTGGAGGTTGTGGAGATGATTATTAGTATTTTGGAGTAGGAATCCCACTCTGTTGCTCAGGCTGAAGCACAGGGACACACTCAGGGTCACTGTGGTGTCCACCTGACGGGCTCAGGCAATCCTTCTGCCACATCCCCTGAAAGGCTGAAACCACAGGTCTGCACCACCAAGCCCAGTTAATATTTGGATTTATTTTTGATGGCCAAGAC
>NW_006968282.1:0-555 GCF_000164805.1 Carlito syrichta | reverse complement strand
CATTTATTTGACAAACTGGAGACTTAAGTACAGAGGGCATTGAGTGTGAAGTGTAGGAGTGTGGACCTCAAGTTCATAAACATCCACAGGACTCCGGTTCTGCTGACTAACCCCAAGAAAACACAATCATTTCAGGAGATGTATGTAGCACTTTGAGGAGAAAGTGAATTTTTATCTCTTTATTTCTCTATTTTCCAGATAAGAGACAGGAGTTTAAATCCCTAGGAATAGTAGATCAACGGGCATAGGTGAAGACGGTCTTATTTAATAGAGATGTTCTCATTTAAATAATGTTAGCCAGGTAGTCCATACTTATAATCTCAGCAATTTGGGAGACCAAGGTAAGAGGCAACTTGGCGAGACCACATCTCTACAATAAATAAAAAAATTAGCTGGGTGCAGTGGTGCATGCCTGTAGTTCCAGCTACTTGGAAGGATGAGGCAGAAGGATCACCTGAGCCCAGCAGATTGAAGCTGCAGTAGCCCTAAGCATGCCACTGCATTCTAGCTTGGGCGACAGTGAGACTCCAACTCAAAAATAAACAAATAAATAAG
>NW_006968281.1:0-10309 GCF_000164805.1 Carlito syrichta | reverse complement strand
CACCTGCAACCCACCTAGGCACCTCAGAAGTGTCTATCTGCACACCAAAGAGCAGGACAGGCCAGGTAGGGGACCATGGCCAGTAGGGGTGAACCAACTCTGACAGGACCCAGGACTTTTCATTTCCTGTGTTTAAATTTCAGAGATAAGGGTAAAATAGTGCATCTTTTCAGGTAAGCAAACATATACAACAAAATGTGTTTTGCTTATATAAACTCTCATTTTGTTGGTATTATCCGTGTTACTACAAAGGGATAATTGGGCTCCACAGAAACCTTACTGTTCTAAAAAATCTTGCTGTAAATTTTATTGTTTGGTTTGGAAGAAAATGACATTGGGTTTCAGAATTGAAATTACAAAGTCAGTTTACTTGTCAGCCTTGGAAGGATAGCTATAAATGTTACTGTTGCTAAGCAAATGTTCACTTGCGTTCTGAGCCTCACTGTTCCATAGGGTAACTACTACCTTCATAAGGTTGCTTATATTTAAGTTTATTAAAATGGAAGGAAACAGTTCAGTTCCTCAGGTGTACAAGCCACAGCTCAGGAGCCACATGTGGCTAAGGCCATTGCAGTGACCAGCACAGCCATAACACATGTCCATCCTCATGATGAAATTTCCGCATGATGAAATTTCGGCTCCCTCCTAGGAATTTGCCTAGGACTTCAGATCATCACAGGACTATTCTTAGCCATACACTACACATCAGATACAATAACCGCATTTTCCTCCGTAACACATATCTGCCGAGACGTGAACTACGGATGGATTATCCGATACTTACATGCAAACGGAGCATCTATATTCTTCATCTGCCTATTTATACACATAGGCCGAGGTCTATACTATGGCTCTTTCACCTTCCTAGAGACATGAAATATTGGAATCCTATTATTATTTACTGTCATAGCAACAGTATTTATAGGCTATGTACTCCCATGAGGACAAATATCATTTTGAGGCGCCACCGTCATTACCAACCTCTTATCAGCCATCCCCTATATTGGCACCAATCTAGTTGAATGAATTTGAGGGGTTTCTCAGTCGACAAAGCCACCCTCACACGATTCTTCGCCTTCCACTTTATCCTTCCATTTATGGTAACAGCCTTTGTGATTGTCCATCTCCTGTTTCTCCACGAAACCAGATCTAACAACCCCTCAGGAATCTCTTCCTATACTGACAAAATTCCATTCCACCCATACTTTACAATTAAAGACATTCTGGGTCTAATAATTTTAATACTACTCCTCATAACCCTAGTTCTCTTTATACCAGATCTCTTAGGAGACCCAGACAACTATACCCCAGCCAACCTCCTAAACACCCCGCCCCACATCAAACCAGAATGATACTGCTTATTTGCATACGCTATTTTACGATCCATTCCCAACAAACTAGGAGGTGTCCTAGCCCTAGTATTATCCATCCTAATTCTAGCTATTATCCCTATATTACATATATCTAAACAACGAAGTATAACCTTTCGCCCCCTCAGCCAGTGCCTATTCTGAATCCTAGTAGCTGACCTACTAACACTAACCTGAATTGGTGGCCAACCTGTTGAATACCCATTCAACAGAGTTCCCTGCCAGGCCTCCCTGCTCTGGAACGATGGTCTCTAGTTCTCCCATACCACCAGTTCTCTCATGGAAACAGGAACCTGTACACTTTTGAGGACCTTTGATTCTCAGTGTAGCATACCCAGATGCACAGCTTTGATAGATATGGACAAAGCTAGCTCCCTTGTGCCTATAGCCAGCACATTACCGATCACCTTAGTTAAGTTAGAAATAGCTAAGTTAGCTGGACTCGGTGGCTCAGCCTGTAATCCTGCGCCTTTGGGAGGCTGAGGTGAGTGGATTGCCTGACCCCGCGGGTTTGAGACCCGCCTGGGCAGGTGAGACCTCATCTCTACAATAAATCAAAAAAAAAAAATTAGCCAGGCATGGTAGCGCACGCCTGTAATTCCAGCTACTCGGAAGGCCGAGGCGCAAGGATCGCCAGAGCCCAGCAGGTCGAGGCTGCGGTGGCCGGGAGCGGCCACTGCACTCCAGTCTGGGCGACAGTGAGACTCCAACTCAAAAAAAAAAAGAAATAGCTAAGTTATGTTTTGAAAATTAAGGCAAATGGAGACATGGCTGTATCAACATACCACTTCCTGGTATTTATTTTCATCCTACATAATGTGATTTGAAGCAATGAAAAGCACTGAGCGATAGGCAGAGTAAATCATTTGTCTCCATTTTATAGACGAAGCACCTGAGGCTCCTAGTTCATAATTGAGGGAGGCAGGTTAGAACCCAGATCTCTCTATTTCTGTCCTACACTTTTCTCCACACTTTGTTCTCTACTGTGACAGCACTGAGACTCACAGCTGATAAGTGACTTAGGCAGGTAAGAACCCAGACCTCTTCGTTTTTGTCTTGCTCTTTTCTTCGCACTTTGCTGCTTTACTGGTTTTCCGAATCATTTTCTGTCACGCAGCAGCAGCAGCTCCAACACTCAATCTCAAGGCTGCCTTAAAATTCCCATTTTACTGAGGCAGCATGATTTGTTCTTTTGTGAACATTCATTTGTTCTGCCTCCATCAATTGTACACAAAGCTGAGTTCTAAAACTGCAGATTGAGTTGGTCGGGATTGCTGAAGTCACCAGTGGCAGAGCTGTAAATGGTGCCTGCCTCTCCTGACTCTCAGACCAGAGATAGGCACTGTGAAATCATTGTTTTGTTTTATATATGTTCAGATTTCTGGAGGGAGATGTTTCTCCTTTTTTTTTTGAGTTGGAGTCTTACTCTGTCACCCAGGATGGAGTACAGTGGCCCCATCATGGCTCACCACAGCCTTAACCTCCCAGGCTCAGGTGAGCCTTTTGCCTCATCTTCTCGAGTTGCTGGGATCATGGGTGTACACCACCATGCGTGGCTAATTATTTTTATTTTTATTTTTGGAGAGATGAGATCTTGCTATGTTACTGGGGCTGGTTTCAAACTCTTGGGTTCAAGCAGTTCTCTTGTCTAAGCCGCCCAACATAGTAGGATTATAGCCATGAGCCACTGTATCTGGCCTTATTTCTCCTTCAAAGTTTTTGCCTCTCAGCAAACTATAATACATGGTAGAAAACAAATCTATAGCTTAGATCTGAATGGTTCTTTATGACTTACAACATCGAAATCCCCTGACCTTGTTTATTTTACAGTGTGAAAACTGAGACTGAGAGAAATGAAATCACTTGCTATATTCTGACCCCAACTTTAGAATTTATTTTACTGTCTCAGCCTTGGTATTCACATTTGTATAATTTGTGGCATTGGCAACAGTGAACAAGTAGCCCATATACCTAGTGTGTTGGTGTCTGTTTTATGGGTTGAGACTGATGACCGTGCTAATCACAGCCTTGGGAAGACGGAATAAGGACTAGCATTGATTGAAGCTTCATAGGCTAGATACTCGTGAGGGTAATTTGTAAACCTTCCAAGTGTGCTTTTACTCCATTTGTACATGCATAAACTGAAGTTGAGAAAGTGTCTTGTTCAAGGTCCCACAGCTAATAAATGGCAGATGTGCGATCATTCTCCAGTTTGCCTGTGTTTTTCCACAATAGCTGCCTGCATGGGGCCTCCATGGGGCCATCTTCCTTTGACCCTGCCTCTTCCTTTCTTTCTCTTTTAGGGGTGCCAGTCCTGTCAGGGTGCCAGGTCCTTGTTCTTCACAAAGAGCCACACAGCCACACAGAACTTCGTGAAGCGCCATGGATGCTGTGTCAGTGAGGCCAGTGGTCACTTCCCTGGCTCATATGGGCTTCTCAAGCCAAGCCGGCCCAGTGCAGACTTCAGAGGCAGCACCTGTGACCTTCCCCAGAGCCTGGCCTCCCATGGCCACACCGAGAGCAGCCTCATAGGCTCTGAGACAGATGATGAGGGTGTGTACCCCTCCAAGACGTCCAGCAATACCCTGTGCCAGGAGATTGGGGGCTGCTTGGTGGACAGTAGGGGCATTATAGCCGCCCCACTTCCAGCCTGTCAGATGCCCAGGACATTCATGCTGGACATGAACCACATTGCCATGGCAACGGCCCCTCCTGATAACTCCCACATAGATGCTCCACCCCGATCCCTCAGGGCAAGTGAGACAGAAGCACTTCAATGGCATGGCCCTCAGCAGAGACCTTCAGTCCGTGACAGTAGTGGATGGGTCTCTGTCACTGCCACTACCCGCAGGCGCAATACCTTTTCTGCAGTGGACAATAGCCGGCATCACCGAGGTCAGTATACTCTCTTGCCAAGACACAGAGGGAGAAGGAGGTGGCATAGGGGGTCTCAGTGGTTTGTTGTCCTTGCTCACCCATAGCTAAAGGAGACCAGAAGCCATCCAGGTCACTGATACAAGTTCAGAATCTTCTGCCCAGATCTTTACTGGTGGGTCCTACGGCACTGGGGCTATCAGTAGACACTGGCTATGGCAAGGTTGTAGCAGACCTAGCCCCAGAGAAGTTAATATCCTCCCAAGGGACATACAGCACTCTCAGTGAACCACAGTGCATCACATTATGGGTCTGGAGTCTTTCCAGTCTGTGTACTGTGTGAACAATCCCCTTGTGCTGTGGAACTGAGATGATTGAGGTTCATAGAAAGCACGTCCCTGCCCTTTTGAGCTCACCTCTGTGAAATGAAACAGTCCCAACACATGTAAATCAGTTTGGTACTCTGACTTGCTTGCACAGGTGACAACTGAATAAGCAGGGTAGATAGTGAGTGCCACAGCAGTTGAGGGAGAGGGGCACAGTGAGGGCAGATGCCAGTAGCAACACCCTCAGGCAGTCACCCTGAAGCTGGAAGCCCAGGAGGAATTGTAGGACAGAGGAGTCTCATTTGGGACTGACAGTAGAGTCTTCTGGAGGATTGGGAAGCCCTGAGAAGCACTGGGAGGGCATGGGAGTTGTGCACAGGTGGGCCACCCATGATACGTAGACGACTTCTTTTCCTAGCCATGGTTTCTTTCCATGAGACCGGCAAGTCCCCGCAGCACAGTGAGTACTTCCAGGTGTGGGAAGCTGAGAGTACTGGCCAGCATGCTGCATCCATGCGTAAGGGTGTCCGGTCTTGCCTGGTGAGTGTGGTTTAACAGAACTCCTCAGGCATGCTCAGGGAGGTAAAAAGTTACACCCTATAGGACTAAAAGCACAGCCCCCAAAGAGTGTTGGCATCTCCTTGCTCGAACCCTGCCTCGTTCTTGTCTCAGGTCAGAACCGTGGATTCAGAGTTTTGGACAAGTAAGATGCAGGGATCCTGATCTTGGAAAAATGTACATAGGTAGACAGAATTACAAGACAGCAACACTGTGGGTGAGCAGAGAGAGCAGAATGTTGGAGTGATAGGCATTCTAACCAGTTACCCTGCCCACAAGTCCCCTAGAGGAGGGAGCTTCTGTGTGAGGGTGGTGCTCAGAGTAAGGCAAGGTGAGGGATGATTGTTTGCGTGCTGGATCCCAGGCTGCCATTAGCAGAGGGCTGACACAGTTCTCTGAGGAGTCGGGCAAACAGACAGGGCCTGACTGAAGCCCCCTTGAGAGGCAGTGAGAATTCGGTAAACAAGGCAGAGGACAGATGGAGCAGAAACTAGGGGAAGGCTATAGCCAGTACAGTACTGCTGTGTTGTAACTCTGCAGCTCTGACTGTGACTTGGTGGTCATTCAGGAACCCGATGAGGTCCAGGCTCTCTGAGAGCTGACCTAGGGAGTGCCTCTGGCCCCAAACCTCCCTTCCAGAACCAAAACTTACCACCTGATCCTTGCCCTGGTCAGGGCCTGAGATGATAACCTGCTAGTGGTGAGTCTGAACTTGAGGTAGACAAAGGGTCCTGACTACATTTGTGTGGTCCATGGCCTGTGCTACCCTACTATCCAGAAACCTGAGTGACCCAGCCATCAAGGGAATTTTCTTTTCCTTTCTTTTCTTTTTTGAGTTGGAGTCTCACTCTGTCGCCCAGGCTGGAGTGCAGTGGCTGCGATCCCGGCCACCACAGCCTCGACTTGCTGGGATCCGGCGATCCTTCCGCCTCAGCCTTCCAAGTAGCTGGAACTACAGGTGCGCGCTACCACACCCAGCTAATTTTTTTGATTTATTGTAGAGATGAGGTCTCACCAAGTTGCCCAGGTGGGTCTCGAACCCTCAGGCTCAGGCAATTCACTCACCTCGGCCTCCCAAAGTGTGGGATTACAGGCTGAGCCACTGAGCCCAACCAAGGGAATTTTACAGTCTAGTTTTATCACAAATTGTAGGTGGCCCCAAAGGGATCTTGAAAGCTAGCAGGGACACACAGACCTAATTTCTTCCTGTCTCCCAGTCTTTCTTACTTAGTCTTCCCAAGGTCTCCCTCGTAGCTCCAGAGTGTAGCCAACCCCATGTAGTGAAGACTTTTCATTTTATGCTGCCTTGGCATGCATTTTGAATGCAGGTTTAACTTTCTCAGACCAGAGACAGGACTCTGTCACCTCTGACATAGTTTCCAGGTCTGTGCCACACCCAGGTGGCTCAAGCCAGTCCAGAGGTAGGAACTTAGAGGCTTTTCTCCCTCCCAGAAAACTGGGCTTCCCATTCTCCCACTGCTTCCCTTAAACAGACCATTCAGGCATTTACCCAAGAACATAAAAGTGGTATACCCCCATTCCCTAAGAGACCAACAAGTGTGCCATGCTCTCCTCTCTCCTCCCACACTGCCTGATCCCAGAACCTGTGAGTACTGCTTAATCTTCCCCTTTCACACCATGAGTGTGTCGTGGAAACTACTCTGCTGTCCCACCCAAGGCTGCCCAGAGGGGACCTGGATCTTCAGCTGGAGGTCTTCTGTGTGGGCCTCTGTTGGGGCTGAGGACTTAGTAGCTGGCTGCTAAGTTGATAGCGAGTTTTGTGTAAAACCTCCAGTCATGACTTTTCTAGCCTTGTAGAGAAATCCTCACCCCCTTATTTCTTCTTGTGAATGATAGATGTACTTCTTTTATTATTTTTCTACATAGCCAGGGAGAACAGTTGTGGGTCAATCAGATAGTGCCAGTTCTGAAGACAGCTGCGTGACTGTGAACTCAGGATCTCCTTCCCTCCTAACCATGGAGCAAGCAGGTGATGGTTCCCAGGGTGTCTGGTCCCCAAGATCAGAGCCTATCACCCAGGCTCCCCTGCCCTGCTGACCATGGAGCAGGTGGTGATTCCCAGGGTGTCTGCAGCCAAGGCCCCGTTGCTTTGCTCTGATTGGCCTCTACCCACAGCCCTTCCTGTTCCCCAAGGCCCCAGCTGAGGATGTGAGGCCCAGCCACCCCCTGTCAACCGCAGCCTCAAGCCTGGCAAAAAAGGTAAGTCCACTCTTTCCCCGGTCTCATCCCTGGACAATATCCTGGGACTATTTGCCTTTGCTTAGGTGTCAGATAGATCCTAGATGCACAGCATGCAACTTTGGCAAATTGTGCAAATTCTCTGAGCTTCAGTTTGCTAATCTGTGACATGGAAATACTATTTCCTGCCTCTCAGGCTTGCTCAGAAGGTGACCTGCCAGGATGGTGGCACCAGCTTGCAGCAGGTGTTTAGTGAAATTAGGTCTGCGCCCTCTGCCTTTGGACCAGCAGGAAGAACTGAGGTTCAGGTTCCTGTCTCCCACAAAGTCGGGTTTGCAGCAGGGCTCAAGGGAGGAGTGGAATAACTATGTGGGTGCCAACCCATGGGTATGGTACACTGAAGTCTCAGTGCCCCGGGGCATGTACCTGCCTCCACTGTGGGCTGCACAGCCCTATCCAGGAGCAGCAGGGAACAGTTATGGTGAGCATTTCAAATATCATCTCTTGTTTTTACCTACAATCATAAACCTGGGCAGGAAAATCTGTAGTCAGACCCTGTGTCCCTGTTTTGGATTCAAGGACTGTCAACACGGGCCAAACTTATAACAATCCAGCTGAGCCTTAGTCCCCTGTCTACAGCTGGACTGACAGTGAAAGCCTTACAAGGCATGACTACACATTATGTAGAAGTGGACTGTGTGAGACATTATCGTTACTTGCTGATGAATGGAGTTTCTGTTTCGATTCCAGCAAACCCAACATCACTGGACCTGAGAAACAATCCCATCATCGATGAGCTCCCCTTCAAATCGTCCATCCCCACATCTAGGGCCAAGTGAGTGTCTATCTGTGGAAGCAGGAGCTTGGAGTTGGGCTGCTGGAGTGAGGTGGGACAGGCACTGACCTGTGGGCCAGGACAGCTGGAGCCAACGCATATGCTGTCATAGCTGTTCACATCTCTATCTCGTGTATTGTCTGTAGTGTCCTCATCTGTAAAGGGGAATAATCATTCCCACTGGTGTCAGATCTTAATTTGATAACCCAGAGTGAGGTCTGGGTCAAGGCCTGGCTGGAGGCTGGATCCATGATGTCCATGACGGCAGCCCTGATCCTGCCAGGAGTAATGTCTTGTCTTCTTCCCATGATAGCCTCATCTGTGCCCCCGGCTCCTCCCAGTTCTGCTTTGGCTCCACAGAGAACATCACCAGCATGGGCCTGGGAGACAGTGAAGAGAGCTATGTTTCTTTGGTGAGTCCTTGAGGGTTGCCGGACCACTCTTGTCATAGTCCCCTGAGACCGCTCAGTTCCCCACTTTCCAGTTTAGTTGCCTGCCCTGGGCCCAGGAACTCCTGGCGATATGTGTGGTTTAACCTCCTGCCACAAATTTATCTTGAGCACATGTGTTTCAAGCCATGGTTACAACAGTGTCCCTGCCCCCAAGAATTTCTCAGTTTTAAAGGACAAAGGTGATCCCTATCTTTCACAACTGTGATGCTGGTGAGTGGTCCTGCACTTGGAGAGGCAGAGCTGGAGTCTTCTCAGCAGTGGGAGACACCCATGCTCACAACTCATTGTGTGAGGTCTGTACATATGTGTAAGGACAGGCAGCTCATGCATCCTCCTGAGGTTTCCACAGAAAAGGGTACAGATGTCCAGCACATGGTCTTTGCTGCACAGATAATGAAGGAACACATCAGCCAAACAGTAAAGCAACAACAAGTAGAACACACAACTCCCACCTTCTTCACTAGAGTGAGACTCCAGGAAAGGCCCATACAAGAGGGTGGCCTTCTAGAGCAGGAGACTGGATGGAGACAGGACTCCTTCGTGTGTCACCCTCAGAACTGCCAGAGGAGTGGGCCCTGCAGCAGAGGGCCACAGGTGGGCGTTTCAGAGGACTGATCTGATGCAACAAATGAACTTTACTATGTCCAGGGCATGAAAGAAGTGTGTTTTCTTCTCAGGGGCCAGCAAGTGGATCCTGGTACTGAGCAGATACTGTGGATGAGACATGGCCTGTTGCTCTGTGAGGGTCCAGGACATGTGGGATTAGCACATGCTTGGGACTCAGAAAACACACCTGTTGCATCACTTGCTGGCTGTGCAGCCACAGCAAGTCATTTTCCTCCTCTGAACCAGAGTTTCATCTTTGTTTCAAGCAATACCTACATCCCAGGATTTGAGTGAGAACAGGAGGGGGTCCAGTGCACTGCTCAGAATAGGACTCAGTGAACATGTAGTCTCACTACCAGAGGTGTTTTTCTGGGTAGTGGGTTATTCTGTTTCCTTAACTTACTAACAGTATTTTCTTTTTTGTGATAGCAAAATCTAGCATCTGCACCTCCTGTTCTTCATAGCACCAACAGTCCAGCCCCTGGGAAAAGCACTGGCAGTGTTCACTATGTGGACCTGGACTTCCAGCCCAGCAAGGTGCCGGGTGGAGGTGGGGCCGGCAGAGCTCTTGGGCCAGGGAAGACCATGGTTCAATTCCATCAGCACTGGCCCATCTGGTGCCTCTTTCCTACTCTGGTGCCTGGCCCTTAGGACTCCACGGTGCTTTGGTCTTAATGTTGGGGCTCCTTATCCATTCCATTTAGAGTGTGGGTGCTGGCATTGGTCAGCCTGCCCCCTTATAGAGAAGGCAGGTGCATGCACAGAGAGACCTGATCTGGGAAGGCTGCAGAGTGAATTGTGAATTGTGACAGACTCGAGACTCCA
Source organism: Carlito syrichta (assembly GCF_000164805.1). Taxonomy (NCBI): domain Eukaryota; kingdom Metazoa; phylum Chordata; class Mammalia; order Primates; family Tarsiidae; genus Carlito; species Carlito syrichta. Next base: position 264 of record NW_006968281.1, on the reverse strand, counting down.
GTCCTCCCGCCTTGTCCTGAGCTCTCCTGTGAGGGTTCCAGAACCCTGTCATGGACACGGACTTTCAAGCAGCCGTCCCACTTTAGACAGCGGGTGGGGAACTCCCCTCAGCGCTGCCCCATGGGGGTTGGTGAGGGCATGTTGAGGGCATTCACTCAAAGGCCTATGGCCAGTACTTGTTAACACCCATAGCATGTCCTTTCCCTGGGTGAGTGGGCAGAGGAAGGTGAACAGAGGCAGAGAAGACCAGGGAAGGGATTGAGT
>NW_006968280.1:0-423 GCF_000164805.1 Carlito syrichta | reverse complement strand
GGGCCGGCAGAGCTCTTGGGCCAGGGAAGACCATGGTTCAGTTCCATCAGCACTGGCCCAGCTGGTGCCTCTTTCCCCCTCTGGTGCCTGGCCCTTAGGACTCCACGGTGCTTTGGTCTTAATGTTGGGGCTCCTTGTCCATTCCACTTAGAGTGTGGGTACTGGCATTGGTCAGCCTGCCCCCTTATAGAGAAGGTAGGTACATGCACAGAGAGACCTGATCTGGGAAGGCTGCAGAGTGAATTGTGAATTGTGACAGACTCGAGACTCCGGTCCTCCCTCCTTGTCCTGAGTTCTCCTGCGAGGGTTCCAGAACCCTGCCATGGACACGGACTTTCAAGCAGCCGTCCCACTTTAGACAGTGGGTGGGGAGCTCCCCTCAGCGCTGCCCCATGGGGGTTGGTGAGGGCATCTTGAGGGCAT
>NW_006968279.1:0-725 GCF_000164805.1 Carlito syrichta | reverse complement strand
TGTGTAGAAGTACTACTGATTTGTTATTTATCAGTAAAAAAATTTTAGAAATGTTATGTCACATCAATAAAATAATATTTATTTTCATCATATGGCCAGATTGGTGAGCAAAAAGCTAGCACTGACATCTCATTTGTACGCCATGGAGTTCTGTTTCTAGTGCAGGCTAGAGATATATCAGATAGTCAATTTTGCCTCAAGAGAGACTGGAGTGATCAGGGTTCCCCAGAGAGACAGAACCAATAGGATGAATGGATGGATGGATAGATAGTTGATAGAAGATAGTGATAGATAGATAGATAGATAGATAGATAGATAACAGATAGACAGAGATAGAGAAACAGAGAGATAAATCGATAAAAATATGAGAGGAAATTTACTGGGGAAATTGGCTCACATGATTATGGGGATTGAGAACTCCCATGGTAGATCATCTATAAGACGGTTACCCAGGGATGGTGGTAGCATGGCTTGATCTAGGTTCAAAGGCTTCAGAACAAGGGAAGAATATGATATAAATTTTAGTTCGAGCTTGAAGACCTGAGAAATTTGGGAGGTCACTGATGCAAGTCCCATAGACCAAATGCCAGAGAACCAGGAATTCTGATGTCTAAGACCAGTAGAAGAAGAGTATATCCCAGCTCCAGGAAACAGAGAAAATCACCCTTTTGTTTTGTCTGGTCCATAGGAGATGGGATGGTGCGGGGGTCCAGCCCCACAAGGGT
>NW_006968278.1:0-1143 GCF_000164805.1 Carlito syrichta | reverse complement strand
GAGCCACCGAGCCCGGTGTGCGAGGCAGTTTTCTTCAGCTAAAGCTATCCTCAAAGAGGACTGGGGACTGGTGATCATCTTCGATCTGCATTGTCAGCAGCTGGGAATCAAGTCTTTCATTCCCAAAGGGCTCCAGACTGGCCTGCGGCCTTCCCAAGCATGGACCCAGCACACTCCTGGCGTCTGTTTTCTAGCTTTGCCCTACTGTTTCTTGGTCTCATGGCATGGGGCAGCACAGAAAGAAACACCCAAGGAAGAATGCACCTATGAGAAGAAAAGACGGACATTTCCCTTTGAGAGCTAGAACTGAATCTGAGCTATCCACCCCAAGTCTGCTTAGGGTAGGGTCATACCAGGATGGAAAAGCAAAGCAACAAACAGATGCCATCAATGACAAGAGTGAAAGAGTCAAAAAGGAAACAGACCCTCAGAGAACTCACTGTAGGGCCTTCGCCATAGCTCTGATCAGGCCAAGAGTTTCATCCTCTGCAAAAGGGCTCCATGAATGCCTGGCCTGGTAACCCTTTGGTTAAAGGAACCTAATAGCGAAGAATGGGAAGTCTTGGGCTCTTTTTTAAAGCCAGCCACCATTTTCTCCCTTTTAACCCTAAGTATCTTTGACTAACCCTATGACTTCTATGCTAAATCTCTTTTGGTAGGACAGTAATCTTTTCTCATTTGCTGGCCACTTTTTTTTTCTGTGCAACTCGCTTCAGGGGTCACCTCATCCAGTAAATAGTCAATGTTATCTCACACTGGACTGTACTGACTGTCCTTATCTCCTAACCTCTTGGAGTTTGTGATGTAAATTTACAAAGGTAGAGAGAAAACAAACCCTGAGGTGACTTGTTATCTCAACCTCAGGGATTTTGCTGGGTGTCATTCGTAGTCAGTGCATATATAACCAGCACAGAAAATATGATTCATAGAAAGATGAATTTCTCACCTGGCAAAACACAAAGAGAGTGAGTCATACAAATGGACCAGAGGTCTTGCTTCCAAACATTCTTCAACAAGACTCTGGTCTATGTTTTATTATTAATATTATTTGTTTCCTTTTATTCTCTTATCGTTTTAAAGTGCAAAGCATCTTCTTCCTGAAACATAGAATCAGTGTTAATTTTATCTGGAAAACTTGGACTA
>NW_006968277.1:2062-8206 GCF_000164805.1 Carlito syrichta | reverse complement strand
AGGCCTTTTGCCAGCCTCTTTGACTTTAAGCTCAAAGAATCTGAACTATTTTGAGTGTAGCTTCACAGCATTTTCTTCCTTAAATAGCACTTTCATAATGCTTCTCCTATATTTAAAACATTTTATAGTGTGTGAGTTCTTACAACTTCATGGCTAAACTCTTCTCCCTGATCCTCTGCAACTACCTTATTTTTTATCTGCTTCTCCAGTTAGATGAACTTTTGACTCATGTCACCAGCTTGCAATGAAGGTGATTCACTTAGCTTCCACCAACCAGGTGAACCATCTGTGCCAATCACTGTACAATATGCTGCTTGAATGAGACAAAGCCCCTGACTTTGAGGATCCCATGATAAACCAGGGAAGACGGAGCACACTCAGACACTCAGGCTACCAAAGTATAATGGCAATGTTGGGGCGGGCATAAAGTGTAATAGGGTTATAGAATAGTTGGGTTGTCAGATTGGAATGACCTTAGGCTAAAATGATGGAGTTTTCTGTCCTTTGAGGGGGACAGATCTGCCCAAGTGGCACCTTTTTCTACTGCTTCACTCACAGTTTGCCCCACCCACCAATAGTTAACTCAAGTCAGCACTATATGGTAAGTCAAGAGATGTCTTATGTATCTCAAAAGAAGACATACGAGTAGCCAACAGGACATGAAAACATGCTCATTCTCACTAATCATCAAAGAAATGCCAATTAAAACTAAACTAAGATACAACCCAATTCCAGTCAGGATGACCATTATCACTAACTCAAAAAACAACAGATGCTGGAGAGGATATGGGGAAAAGGGAACACTTCTACACTGTTAGTGGGAGTGTAAACTAGTTTATTTTCTGTGGAAAACAGTGTGACAATTTCTAAAACATCTAAAAACTGACCTTCCATATAACTCAGCAATCACCCTTCTGGGACTATCCCTGGAGGAACTCAAATCATTCTATAAAATAGATACCTGTGAATACATGTTTAGTGCAGCACTATTCACAATAGAAAAAAACATAGAAACAACTGTGCTGCCCTTCAAAAGTAGACTGTTTAAAATGTACATGTACTCCATGGACTATTATGCACCTATAATGAAGGACAAAATTATGAAATTCACAGCAACTTTGATGGAGTTAGAGTCTGTAATACTCAGTGATCTTTCACAGAAACAAAGAACTGAGTTTCACATGTTCTCACTCATAAGTACACCCTGAACAATTATCATAATACTATTAGAAAGGGATGGGCAGAAGTGGGAAACTGCCAGGGGATGGAGCAGGGGAGGCACACTTCATCAATAAGGGAACCTGATCTCAAATGAGGTGATGTTGGAACAAACATGAGACCCAAACTTGACCTGTACAATGACCATTTGTATACCTAACTCTGAATTGTACCCCACACCTTTAAAATAATTTCTTTAAAGAGGTGGCAGGGCTCAGTGGTTCAACCCATAATCCCAGCATTTTAGGAGGCCAAGGCAAGTGGATTGCCTGAGCCTGAGAATTCAAGACCATCCCTGGCAATGTGGCAAGACATTGTCCCTACAGTACATAAAAAATTAGCTGGGCTTGGTAGCACATGCCTGCATTTCTGGTTCCTTGGAAGGATAAGGTGGAAGGATCTCTGGAGCCCAGAGGGTGGACGCTGGTGTGGTTGTGACTGTGCCACAGCACTCCAGCCTGGGCGATGGAGTGAGACTCCAAACCTCCCCCGCACAAAAAGAAAAGAGATGTCTTCATTTGAATTCCCCCAGAAACATCCAGAGATAATGACTCTATTAAATGTAATTTATTTGTGCTATGATCCTAAGAAAAGAAAGAGACTAAGAAAAGAAAGGCAGTTGATAAGTGATATAATATCGAGGAAATGACCACTGTGGGTAACCACAGCTTAATCTCACAGGAATAATCCTAGAGAAATCGTACAGAACACATATCTCAGAGCTATCCCCTGCGAGGAGCAAGCAAGTTCATGTAATCAAACACCAACATCTGACACTCATTGAGTGAAGCTTGCTTCCATAGGGTGTTAATTCTCCCGCCCTCTGAGTCTGCTCTTCATTCAGGCAAAGCAGCCTCCTATGTTAGAATTTCTCAGGTAAGGAGAAGAAGATACAGATAATTCATACTCTTCCTTTACAGCCCTGATTAGGTGGAGTCAGGAGGATGTGAACTGCCACAGATTCTCTACAAGAATGAGCTATGAATTCTAATGATGCTGCTGTCTCTAGTTCTTACATAAGTGCATTTGAGGGAGCACATGTTCTGAGTCTCTGGTTCTTCATCTCTAAATAGGACAGGTTGATGTTATTGATGATTTTTCAGTATAATAGAACCATTAACTCCCAAAGAAAACATTAAATAGACCCCTAATCTGTAAAATAAACAAAGGTGAAGCCATTCAGGTTGAAAGTGTCTCAGTAGAGAAACATCTTCTAGGATACCTATAGTTTCCAGAGAACAACAAGTAAAATACCCTGCACCACTGAACAATATCTAAGATCACCGGGCATCTTTGCATACCCTTCCCTTCAACATACTACAGTGCTGGTACTTAGTATACAACCTGGTTCTCTACCAAGAAAAGGAAGGCATTCACTGGACACTCTATGCATCAGATGCACTAACCAATATTATATGTACAATCTCTCTAGTCTTGACTCAAGTACTTTTATATTAGGGAAAGTGATTGGCAAGTAATCAGAGTTTAGCTTGGGGAGCTAGGGTCCTTGAAGCTGTGTATGAATAACAAACTAATGATTAATTGTATTCAAACTGGATAACTTATTTGTGGTGACCTTGAGGATAGGGAGAGATAAATTATGAGATGATTAAAAGTTTCCAGTGTTAACTGTTTTTTGTATCTCTGAAGAAACCACTTTCAGTTACAGGGACTTCAAAGTTTTGCTTTTCCCATGTTGCCATACTTATGTTGCATCAAAATTTAGCAGGTGGAGCTGTCCCCAAATAAACTGGTTGTTTTGAGAGACAGGGACACAGTTATCCCCAGGTTCATATCCAACTACACCATTTGCTAAGGGCAAGTTCATCAGCTGCTCTGATTCCTCATTTCCTCATCTCTCCTTTAGGAAGGGATAGTTTCTCCCTACAAGAAAATTAATGACAATCTAAAGGAAGTATATGACATGTTACATGTCATCGAAAACCTTGAGTATGTAATCACTTCTTGCTGATGCCTCTAATTGCTGATCCTATTTTTTTCTCCGAGGACACCAGAATAGACAGCCATTCAAATGTATAATGGTCTCTATGTATCACTCTTCTATATTATATATCTGTATATTATGTGAGTGTATGTATGTATATGTGCTTGTGTGCACATATACATATATATACATAGATATCTGCCTCTTTAGATTATATATCACACTAAGCAAAACAATGGCCCTCAAATATCTCTATGTCCTAATGCCTGGAAAATGTATGTTAGATTAGATGACAAAAGGCAATTAAAATTGTAGATGGAATCTGCTGACCTTAAAATATAGGAAGCTTATCTTGAATTATCTACAAAGACCCAATCCTTAAAATTGTATAATTGCAGAAAGAATCACTTAATCAAGGAGATGATACATGAGGACTTGGCCAATCATTGCTTGTGTTGAAGATGAAGAGAAGAGGGGAGAACATAGGTTAGAGCATGCGGGTGCCTCTAGAAATCAGAGAAAAAAGGAAATGGGATCTCCCCTAGAGTATCTGGGAAAAAATGAAGCTCCACCGACACCTTGATTTTTTACCCAGTGAAACCAGCATTGGATTTTGACCTATGTAACTTAATATAATGTGTTTATATTGTTTTAAGCCACTAAGTTGTAGTGATTTGTCATAGTAGCAATAAAAGGCAATATATGTAACATGGTTTCTGCTGGATACATTCTCCTCTAGAAAGCAGAAACAATGCCATAGATTTGTAATAGGAACTATGTAAAGATAGCTCACATAAAATCCTTAGTACAGTGTGTAGAGAGCACTGTGGGTGTTCAAAATAAGTTATCCATTTGATAATATGCTGGTTATGATGTTGATAATTTGGAGAGTCACACAGCATATTAGTTAAAGTCATGAGTGTAGAAAAAATCACCAAAGAACAATTATGGAATGAAAAGTAAATTGTGAAAAGAACAGAATCCTTAGAAACACCTAGACTAAGGATGTGTTAGATTATATTTTGCATCAATGTAAATACTTTTCTAGATCCTTGCCACTTTCCCCACCAAGAGGTGGAGGCTGTTTCTCTTCCCCTTTAACTGAGTAAGCATTTATGATTACCTAAAAAATGCAGTGCATAAATAAGGGTTTGTGACCTCCAAAATAGGTCTTATCTTGAGACATGTGTGCACCTTTGGTAGCCTATTCTGCCAATGAGGAAGTGTGATTAGCCTGAAGGCAGTGGCAGGAAGTTTATCAACACCATGACCTGCTATAATGAGGAGACTAGGAAATGTACCAGTTGCACTAAATGATCACAGCAAGTCGCTTTCCAGACAGACCACGGAAGTTGCTTCCTCCCTTCTAGTTGCCTGTAGCAGCATGCAAGAGAGGAGAGATAACCTAAAGAATGAAGTGTTAAACATAAAGAAGCTGGGACTTGCTGTGTAAATCATACATTTTTATTTTGAGACTCTGGAGAAAAAATAACACTAACATTAAGAAAGGAATTGAGGACAGAGGGAAAGTCTAGCCTGCAATCAAGAAACATGGTCTAAGCCAGGCTCGGTTGCTCAGCTTGTAATCCTGCACTTTGGGAGGCTGAGGTGAGTGAATTGCCTGAACCCACAGGTTCAAGACCCTCCTGGGCAACTTGACGAGACCTCATCTCTGCAATAAATCAAAAATCAGCCAGGTGTGGTAGCACATGCCTGTAATTCCGGTTACTCGGAAGGCTGAGGCTGAAGGATTGCCAGAGCCCAGCAGGTCAACGCTGCAGTGGCTGGGAGCAGCCACTGCACTCCAGCCTGGGCGACAGAGTAAGACTCCAACTCAAAAAAACAAAAAACGAAACATGGTCTAAAGATAAAACCAGGAGTATGACAGTTAAAACTTTTCTTAAGAAAAACAGGCCAGGCTCAGTGGCTCAGCCTGTAATCCCAGCACTTTGGGAGGCTGAGGCGAGTGGATTGCCTGAGTCGGTGGGTTAGAAACCAAGCCAGGCACCTTGGTGAGACCTCATCTCTACAATAAATTATAAAAATTAGCCAGGTACAGTAACACACGCTGGTAGTTCCTGCTACTTGGAAGGCTGAGGTGGAAGGATTGCTGGATTTCATCAGGTCAATGTTGGGGTGGCTGTGAGCCTGCCACTGTACTCCAGCCTGGGTGAGAGAGGGAGCCTCCAAGTAAAAGAAAAAAAAAAAGAAAAATTTAAGGTGTTACCTAAAACTAACAAAAGATATCTCATAGATTCTTTCCATTATACATTGAACTTTGAAGAATCTGAAGGACATTGTCCTACAATAGTCACAAAGGAAGTCCAAAGTAGTACAAGGATTATCCTGAAGAGATATGCAGCTGTGGCTTTTGAATAATGGAATGGACTATACATTGATACATTTTATACACACACACATACACACACATATACAGGTTTTAAAGATTTGATATCAGTCCAAACTGAAAGGGACAGAGACAGCACTGAATGAAAAGAGGTCTTTGGACTCTTGAACTTTTACAAGTAGAAAGTAGGAAAACAAAACTACAAAGCTGTAAGTACAGGTTCTAATTTGTAGAAGAGGCAACACCAAGAGTTGTGGGAAAAACTTTCCCAGGCAGGACAACTGAAACTTCATCAAGGAACTGGCAACATATGCTCAGCTACTTTTGCAGAATTGCTAGCAAACAGTGACTGCTGTACTTTCCATTTTCCCTTTTTAAAATGGTAAATGTCTACTGGACTTATTCTGCCTGTCCCATGATTATATTCTGGATAAGAGAGAGGGGAAGATGGTATGTCACTTCTATTTAAAAGTCTTAGGTCAAGTGGAAAGTTACTGAAGATGCTATCTATATTCAAGGAAACACACTGAAGAGTCTTATCCACACTGAACTTGAGTTATATGCAAACGTTCTGGTACATTAGCAGGAACATAATCCCAGAATGGAGTGAGACTTTGGCAGATGGTCAGGAGTG
>NW_006968277.1:0-822 GCF_000164805.1 Carlito syrichta | reverse complement strand
CCCCCCCCGGACTTCAAAAGCACTGCCTTCTGTAGGCACAAATAAAGCCTTCCCTACAACAGCATGGGGAAGCTAAGCTCAACATTGTAAAAATTAACCACAAGAAAGTGTGTTTAATACAGGAATCAGGTTCCAGATTGTGTCCTGTTTATAAAGGCACATATTGTGCTAATAGTAAAACCAAGCGAGTTCTGCTTTCATAATGGTGACCTAATGTGAGTGCCACCCACTCACACTCCCACTCTACCCACACTCACTTTCCATCAGAGCAATTAAGTCTTAAATCCACCTTGCTCTGAGCCACAAAACTAATGGAATTTTGTCCATATATTTGTGTGGCTTGTTTACCATCTTTTATAAACTGCTTTACCAACTGAAATGAAAGAACAAACTCACCCACACAAGCCTTCTGGGATTCTAAGCTTTAACTCATGAGACAAAAGTACCTCATGAGACAAAAGTTATTCATAGTTACCTTGGAATAACCACTTAGATGAAACAGGTGTCATTCATTACCAGAAGTCAGTGCTTTAAACGATACTCTAGAGTATTCTAGATTCCATAACACTAATAGTTATTCTTCAAGAATAAAGTTTGTGGTCAAATAATTTGAGGAAACAGCAGCTCATTTCTCTCTCATGGAAATCTATACTGCACATTAACATTTTAAGGATATAGGAAAATCTGCAAGGTTCAAATCTATGCTTAAATGAGGATTTTCCAAATTTGTTTGACCATTGGTTCTTTATACAATACCTATTTCAATTCCTGTAGAGTTTTATCCATCAAGTATCCATTAGGGAAAACACCATTCTCATTCCT
>NW_006968276.1:0-543 GCF_000164805.1 Carlito syrichta | reverse complement strand
TGGGAGCCCCAGTGACTAACTCTCCTCTGTGAAGTGTGCCACGGTAACATGTTTTCCTCTTTTATAGATGCCCCAGGACTGGGTCTCATATAGAATGAGTGCTCCAGTGACTTACACTTCTCTGTTTTGTGTGCTCCAGTGTCTGCTACCCCTCTTTGATGGGTAGCCCTATGAATGGCCTATCTCTATTATGGGTACCCCAGTGACTAGTCTTCTTCTGTGATGGCTTTCCAAATGACTGGCTCTCCACTGTGATGGGTTCCTCACTGACTGTGCTTTCTGTTTTTGCTGAATCACTGACTGCCATTCCTTTGTAATCAGTGCTTCAGTGACTTCTTCTCAACTGTAAATTGTGCCCCAGTGACTGCACCTCATCAGTGATAGGTACTCCAGTAACTGGTCTCTTTTATGTTTGTTTCCCCAGAGACTGACCTTCCACTATGTTGAGTGCCCCAGTGACTAGACTTCCTCTGAGAATGACATCCCAGTGACTTGACATTCTCTGTATTGGGTGCCCCAGTGTCTGGGACTCCTTTTTGGTGG
>NW_006968275.1:0-6492 GCF_000164805.1 Carlito syrichta | reverse complement strand
AGGTTCCCGGGTCCCCCTCTTCTCCCTCCTGATCCCAGGAGCACACTGTGGCTGGCAGAGCTGTCTCTTATGAGCTCTTCTGCAGCTGACCACAGCCCGCAAAGCACCTGGTCTCCTTGGTAGGCACTGTTGTTTCTAGGCCATTCACAGACTTGTTGCCTCATTTGAAATACTGCCTCAGCATGTCCCCAAGACAGCAGTGCTGCCCTAAGACATGCTCTCATGTGTTTTACCTCTTCACATCCTCCTTTCTTTTTTTTTTTTTTTAATCAGAGTCTCACTCTGCTGCCCAGGCTGGAGAGCAGTGGCACACTTACGTCCACAGCAGCCTCAACCTGCTGGGCTCAGGCGATCCTTCTGCCTCAGTCTTCCAAGTACAGGCACACACTACCATGTCAGCTAATTTTTTGAGGTACTGGAACTACAGGCACACACCAGTATGTCCAGCTAATTTTTTTGATTTATTGTAGAGATGAGGTCTCACCAAGTTGCACTGGTTGGTCTCGAACCCCTGGATTTGGGCAATCCACTTGCCTCAGCCTCTCAAAGAACTGTGATTATAGGTGTGAGCCACCACGTCCAGCCACATCCTCCTTTCAAATAAGCACAGTGGATGGCATGAACATCCACCTTCCTGTGCCATTCTGGAGAATGTGGCACTGAGCCCTGGGAGATGCACAGCTGGGCAGTGAGATCACAGAGGCCTTCACGGTCCCACCCGCCCTTTCCTGACTTCCTGGCAACTCCAGACCCTCTCAGAGCTGTTTTCCTTTCTGGATCCATATGGTCATATGGCAGCATCAGTGCTGGGGACTGTGCCATAGAGCAGCCCCCCAGTGCTGCACCAGGTGACAGCTTTGCCCTCTCATGACCAACCACAGCATGTCAACTATGCATCTGTCAGCCTGAACTCACTCTGCTATATTCTGACTCTCCCTGCAGGCGATGCATGCTTCCACAGCATGGCCTGTGCACCTACCATGTGCAGAGGGTTCCCACACCCGTCTGCGTGACATCTTGTACCAGTCCTTTCTCTTTGAGTCTCCTTCTACCTGGCAGCTGCGGGCATCCGGAAAGGCTGGTAGATGGATTGGAATCCTGCACAGGACTCCAGGGAGCACAAGCCTCAGCTCGAGCCGCCAGATACACACAATGTCCACCCTGTCATGGTCAGAGCATGAAGCTGAGGCAGGCAGGTCTTCCTGTGATCTGGCCCTGTGATGGCCTGGGCATCCACCCTGCCAGGATATAAGCGCTCAGCCCCACCCTCCATTTCATTGAGTGGTCTTGGTTGCGGGCAGACAAACCCGACAAATATTTAGACAGGGTGGATATAAAAAGTGCCTTCAGCAGCTACCACTTCCTTTCAATAACTGTTTAGTGAAAAAGAAAATATATATGAATAGTTCCCCTCACTCTGAACTCCACAGCCGCTGGGTCCGGTCCTCTTGATGACGGAGCTGACAGCCTCGCCTGAGCCAGACTCCATTCACTGGTGGTAAAACTCAGGCAATGGGAGGGGGATGCACTTGGGGATGCAGTGGGAGCCTCTGGGGAGGGCAGAGCTGGAGGATGGGCTTACCTGGGCCTTGAGGTAAAGAACTTGCATGGTGAAGGGAGCACACGCCCCTCCACATGGGGCAGGGAAGACACACCGCTCCACACAGGACAGGGAAGACACATCCCTCCACATGGGTCAGGGAGCATGCGCCCCTCCACAAGGGGCAGGGAGCATGCATCCCTTCACATGGGGCAGAAAAGACATACCCCTCCATACAGGGCAGGGAGCACATGCCCCTACACATGGGGAAGAGAGCACATGCCCCTCCACACGGGGCAGTGAGGGCACGCTTTCTCTACACAGGGTAGGGAGCACACACCCATCCACATAGGCCAGGGAGGGCACATGTGGCAGGGAGAATGCACCCCTCCACATATAGCAGAGAGGACATGCCAACTCCACAAAGGGCAGGGACCATGCACTCATCTACATGTGGCAGGGAGGACATGTCCCTCCAAGGGCTTGGTTGTAGAGGCCGAGGCTGCAGCTCAAGAACCAAGTGTGTTACACCCAGTTGAGGAGGTGAGCACGGCCCATGTTCTCAGGGGAGCCTCATGGAAATCAAGCAGTCAACCTAAAACAAGCACAGGCCTCCTTGCCTCCTGCCTGCTTCTTTCTGACTCCTTCTCAGGGAGTCAGTGCTACTGGCATTTGGGAGTGGGGGCTCCGGCACAGAGGCACACCGGGGATAGCCAAGGAAAGTCCGAGGAGTCATATTCTAATTTAAAGACTATGGTGTAACCTCACTTGGGGGTCACTGTAAGATCTCCAGAGGCTCTAAACAGTGAAAAGATGTTGTCTCAGCCTCATGTAATTCCAAATAAAGGCAACATTAGACCATGAAGTCGTTGGGAGGAAATTCAATAGAGTTTTGCTTTCTTCCGGGTACATAACTTTAAATGTTTAAAAACATACAAAAAACCAGATTCTTACACAAAGTGCTTTCCTGCTTGTCTTGGGCCCGCACTCTGCTGGTGCCACAAATCACATGGTGTACCCACCACTCCTCAGCAAATTGCTTGGCTAGGCCACAACATGAGCTGGCTGTGACTCATGGGTGTTGCCAGTCTCCTTGACCCATTCACTGCTTCTTCACAGACCCATTCACTAGACCCATTGTAGTGCTCAAGCTGGAGACACTGGGACCCCACTACCCGCCTGAACCCATGGGACTGCCATGTCCACTTCTTCTCAGAGACACCACCTCCTGGCCCCCACTGGAGACCACATTGACCTGTCTTGAAGATCTCAGGCAGAGAGAAGACTGCCCCCACCGGGCATAGTCTGATGTGAACTTGATGTAGAGCATGGAGCCCGAGGAAATGATGGTGGGCAGCACGATGTTTCCACAGTGCTTGCCCAGGAGGTCTGCAGATTCGCTGTCCCCATCCCGGATTTCAATAAAGTCATACCTAGGTGAGGATGACATAGGACAACATCACCCTGAGGATGTTGAAGGGTCACCGTGCCACTCCAACCATGTTTCTTCACGCATTCACGGACGTCCAAATGTCACAGGTAGATGGAGAGCACACTCATGTCTGCTAGTGTAGATGGGCAGAGACACAGGAAGGGCTATACTCTGTGGAGGCACGGAGTGAACAGGTACAGCTGGAAGGACCTGTCTCCTGACCACTGGAGAGCAGCTTCACTTTATTAAAACCACCAGATACTGTTTTCCTCCTCTGGTAGTGCCACCTTTATTCTCCTCATGCTTTCTCTGGATATTTCCTGAGCTGCACATCAGTATAAGGCTCTTAACTCCTTCAGCATCATTTTCTCTGTTGGCAAGATGAGGATAAAACACCCACTCTAGGAGGTTGAGAGGAGCTGGAATGCAACATGGAAGGGGCTGTTTCCGCGTTGGGTACCCGGGCTGTTTCAGGGATAATTCTTTCTTTTCCTGTCTCCCTCTCATCCTGTTTCTATTCTCTCCAGGGCAATGCCCTCCTATCTGTCATCATCATCAGAGATAAAGATGCCCATCTGTGGGCCCCTGCCCTCCCTGAGATGATGCTGCGAGGTTCACATCATCAGAGTCCAGTCAATACATGCTTTTACAAGGAACCAGCATCATATTAGATGAGGCAATAAAATCCTTTCTCCAAAAGCAGGACTGAGTCCCTGGAGACTGATGTCTATACTCTCTCTTCTCTCTCTCTCTCTCTCTCTCTCTCTCAGCAGTCTGGGCAGAAGCAGACAGGAATGCTGCCCTCTCTAACCTTGGACCTGCATGGTGGGGGCAGACCCTCTCAAGGACATCTTTGGCTAGTCTATGGTGTGGTGAACATGTAATGATACATTTTATGTTGACAGACACACGTCTTTGCCCTCGGCACATGCTCTGGCAATCCTCACTGTGCGTGTGCTGCCTCCTTGGGAGTCCAGTCAGTACCCCTGTCGCGCCGCTTACGTGGGAGGCTCCCTCTCCACTGCTGGCCGCTGGACCAGTATTTATTGACAACCATCACTCCCTTCTACTATCAACATGTTAAAGCTGTAGGGAAGTCTTTCCTGTGGGTGAAGAGAGTGGGGTGTCTCCCTCCCTGGGATGCACCTGCTGGCTCCCGCTTCACAAGGGTCTGTGGAGACAAGACGTTGCTGGCATGCCCTAGACCCGGGAGCCATGCTTGGGAGCCATGCTCCCCAGCCACTCTGAAACAGTGGGCCTAGGAAGGGAAATCAGGAGGAGAGGATTGGGACTGTTCATACTTAGACCCCACAGGGCGGACATGGGCTGGAGTCTGGAGAGCTGGAGGGCAAGCCCTGGAGCTCTGGAGGGAGAGGCCACAGGCTGAGAAGGCTGTGGGCTGTGGGATTTCACTTAGGGCTGGGATTTCATTGCAGGAGATGGTGCTGACTTTGAAATACACTTCCTCAAGCCAAGTAAAAGGTAAAAGATGCTTAGGCCATTCTCAGGGGAAACTCCCAACCTTCTGGAAAACCCTCCTTGCTGTTTCCATATAGAAGCAAGCTCTGCTGGGCAGTCAGTTCCCCTGAGCCAAGATGATGCCCTAAAGGTTGAGAAGACCTGCCACCTTGTTCACGGATCAGATAACAGCTCATCTGTACTGGGATAAGCAGGGACCAGTGCAAGAGTCCCCATCCTGGAAGCAGAAAGAGCTGGGTGCCCTCAGGTAAGTTCCTGAAGCTTTTAGAGCCTCAGAAATGGGGAGGCTAAGAGTGAAACAGGGTTAGTAAGGCCTTTCTTCTGGTGGTTGTGAGAGCTAAACACTGACTGAATTTATGTGAAGGATGACACAGCCTGGCATTCAGTGTGTGCCTTGTGAGTGTGAACTAGGATCTGTTGCAAACTCACACTCACTCAGAGGTGTAGAGGCTGTACCCAGGGCAGAAGCAATTTGCCTAAGAGGATCAGGCAACCAAGCGGAGGGTCAGTGTCAGCGGGAATGGAAACCTGCCCAAACACTTTGGAAGGCATTTAGCAGAATGTGATCGAAGTTAATGTGTCCACAGCCCTTAATCCAGCAACCCTACTGCTAGAGCCCTTCCTGAGAAAATAACCAGCCAGCTGTGCAGACATATACATATTACATGCATCTTTGTGCCTGTACTTTACAAAAGTATATGAAAGGTGGGAGGACACATTATTTACAAAAAGCTTCATGTTTAAAAGTCCAACCACAGAGGGTGGGTAAACCAATTTTGAGTGTTTACAAGATGAAATTCTCTGCTGCTATTAAATAGTGCTACAGGTCTAGACTTTTGACTTTTATGGAAAAAGGTTCATGATATACTGTTAACTTTTCAAAAGTATATTTAAAAATATATACATACATTTCCTTGCATAAACATGCAGAATAATACCTGAAAGACGATACTAAAATATTAACAGCAGTTAGATATACGGGTGATAAGGTCATTGGTCGTTTTTACTTTCTTCGTTTTGCTCTTCTATTATCTGAACAGTTTATGATAAACCTGAATTTCTTTAGTAAATTAAAAGTAGATAAAATAAAGCTGTTTCCATTCAGAAATTTTCAAAGTAGGAGATCTGAGAAAAATCGTCCAGTTCTCATGATTTAGCAGATGAAGAAGTAAATCCATCATCACCACTATCATCACCATTATCACCATCACCAAAATGATCATCACCACCACCATAATCACCATCACCCTCATCATCTACCCCACAGAACTGGGGTGAGGCCGAAAGACGACAGGACGACACACCATGTCAGATACCTAGAACAGTGCCAAGGACACAACTCACGTTCAGCAAATAATTTTTTAAACTTTTTTCCCCAAATACCACAAGATTGTTCTAGTTTTTATACTGCCAATTTCCCCGGGAAAGGCAAAGAGAGGCCCTGACATCCCACTGGCTTGTTCATCAGAAGTGAAAGGGTTTTAGCTAGCTACCAAATCACCTGTGGAATAATTTGGAAGATTAATGGCATCAGTGATGTGGCAGGGCCAACCTACAGATGCCAATTGCAAGCTTGCCTCAGTTTACTCAATGGATGTAGAGCACCTCAGAAACTTTTCTGTAATGTGGACAGCAACAAATACACCATTATGTGTATCCACAGACATCTATAGAGAAGGGGTGTATGTCTGGAAAAGCTCACAGAATTCAATCATTTTATACATTTTCTCTCTGAACCTGTTCAAGGACCCCTCTGGTGAATACTTTTGTGAAGCAAATAATCAGCCTTTACTTGAACTTTGTAGGACGATGGAATTTTCCTATAAGGTTTGCTTGAGGGGAAAGTGACTCAGAATGACAATTTGGCTGCTTGGTCTCCCCCTCGTCCAGTGTTTTGGTTCTGCCTATGGACAGGCCCCACTACCCACACGGTCTCCTGACTTTTCACACAAAAGGCGCACTCCAAGTGGCATACTAACTTCACAGAGAATGTTTCATTTACCTCCTGTGTGACTGACTCATTTGGGGAAATTTTTTATTG
>NW_006968274.1:0-651 GCF_000164805.1 Carlito syrichta | reverse complement strand
CAAGTGCAAAACACTTGTCTTTTCTCAAATGAAAAAGAGACACTGAAGGATAAGGATTACAGGGTTTATCTTAAGACCACAGTTACATCCAAATATGGCAAGAAGATTCTTTTTGCCCTGGAATCTGGCCTTAGTTGTTTTGAGTATCCTAACGGACTTGGAGTGTCCAATATCATTTACAACTTTTAAAGAGGACCAGAAAATTGCTGGAGTCCTGATATGACCGATTCATAATATGCGAATGCTAAAATGCTCTGAAACATTTGGGAGCTCGAAGATCTATTTGTTGTCTGTCCCATAGCAGACAACCTGGGAATTTTTTGGATTGAGGGCGAGTACAACAATAATTCTTCATTCGCCCTAAGTTGGAGGCCATGTAGTGTCCTGTATGTGAGCACTCTCTTTCCCTTGATTCCTGTGTCGAAACCCTGATACTTGTTTAGCCCTTAGTTAGAAGTCATGCATATTTATTGATAGAGGAACCGTTGAAAACAGATTACTTCTCTCTTTTATAAGCAAGAGGACATGTAGTTTCCTGTATATGAGGATTGCTATTACCCACATTCATGCCTTGAATCCCTGATTTTTCTAAATTCGTCAGCAAGATGCCCTGTAGATTTTCAGGACTGAGGCCTCGAATAACACAGATTC
>NW_006968273.1:0-574 GCF_000164805.1 Carlito syrichta | reverse complement strand
CTAGTTATTGGGACGCCAAACACAGAAAAGGCCCAGTACCTGGGGCACCTATTATGGAAGAGAGTCAGTCACTGGGACAATAAGCACAGAGAAGGGCTAGACAATGAGGCAGAATCACTAAAAAGAACCAGTCACTGGGAGACCCATCACAAAGTAAGGTTTGTCCCCGAGGCACACAATATGGAAAAGGGTCAGTCATTGGGACAGTAATCACCGAGGATGTGCAGTCAATGGAGCAAAGGTAGAACGGTTGGAGCATCCATAAGGAAGGAGGGATAGTCACTGAGATATCCATTATACAGGAGCCCCAGCAGCTGAGGTAGCGATCACAGAGGAAAGCTGGACTCAGGGGCATTCATCACTGAAGAGAATCAGTAACATGAACATTTTTCACAAAGGTAGGCCAGTCACTGGGGCACCCATCACAGAAGAGGTCCAGACATTGGGACACTCGTTATAGATGAGGGCTAGATACTCAGATACCAATTACTTATTAGGCCCTGCTACTGTAATGCCCATAATAGAGGAAGACTAGACACAGTGGCACCCATTGGGAGGAGGTCAGTTAGTGGGG
>NW_006968272.1:0-789 GCF_000164805.1 Carlito syrichta | reverse complement strand
CCATCTCTATATATGTAAATATATATAAATGTGTTATACAACAACTCTCTAAAAGGGAGATTGATGGGTCGTACTTAGGCTATTTTCCATTTTTAAAGAAAATGTTGTACTTTTTTGCACAATGACTGTGCCATTTTACTTACAAGGGAATGCAGCATAACCGGGTCAACTCTTGTCACTTTCTGATTTTTTGGAAGTGGCCATTCAAATGGGTGTGAGATCATTGTAATTTGCATCTCTCTAATGATAAGTGATGTTGAACATATTTTCATATTCTTCTTGAGCAATCTTTTATACTGTTTGGATAAATGTGCACTCAAGGCTTTTAGTATTATTTTAATTGAATATCTGTAGACCAGGTGTGGCGGTTCGCCCCTGTAATACCAGTGCTTTAGGAGGCTAAGGCAGAATGATCACAAGAACCCAGGAATCTGAGGTTATAGTTAGCTATGATTGTGCCACATTACTCCAGACTGGGTGACAGAGTGAGACTCTATTTCTTGAAGAATAAAAGAGGAGATATTTGTTTGCTTCATTCTTAAATTATAGGGATTCTTTATCTATTCTGGATATTAACTTCTTTTAAGAAATATGATTTACAGATAGTTTTTCTCATTTCCCGGGTTGCCTTTTTATCCTGCCCATTGCTTCTGTGCACACACATTTTTATAAGTGGGCATATTCTTGCTGTCTATTTTTTCTTTATTGCCTTTGTTTTCAGTGTCATATCCAAACCACATCTAATGTCTTAATCTTTTCCCTTATATTTTCTTTAGAAGTTATGTATCT
>NW_006968271.1:0-317 GCF_000164805.1 Carlito syrichta | reverse complement strand
TGCTTAGCAAGGGGGGTGGTGGGGGAGGGGTTTAGTGCTTCCTAGAGAAGCTAGTTTCCGGTATGGCTGAACCACTTCAAGCTATAACTCTCAGAAAGAAACCAAAGAAAGGACATGGAGCAGAAAGGGGTTGGGCCTGCCCTGGGAAGCAGGCGGTCCTAGGACAAGATCTGAGGTCACTCCAGAGGTACAAGAATTCTTAGGTAATGACACACGGGGTGGAGGGGGGAGGGGAGAGAGGAAGGGAAGGAACGGACACTGCAGTCCATGCCCACCAGCC
This sequence comes from Carlito syrichta, assembly GCF_000164805.1. Lineage (NCBI taxonomy): Eukaryota > Metazoa > Chordata > Mammalia > Primates > Tarsiidae > Carlito > Carlito syrichta. The sequence goes on along the minus strand of NW_006968271.1, from coordinate 37 downwards.
AATGGGCTCAAGGTATCAGCAGAGCACAGTCACTATC
>NW_006968270.1:0-688 GCF_000164805.1 Carlito syrichta | reverse complement strand
TTGAGAACTTTCTAGCAAAGACCCTAGCAGAACTTTACTATTGTTCCCTTGCTGGAAAGGGCTAGGTCAGTGACATAGGTGGTTGCAGGGCACATCTGGACCCCAGCAGCAGCCATGGTAGGCAGAGAAGGGAAACTTTGCTCCTGGAAGTGTCGGGTTCTCCAACCCCAAAGAGATGCTTTTCAGACAAAGAAGAGTTCTTACATGGGAAGGGGCCCTGCTCTGCTTGCTCCACAACTGCACTGCCAGGTAAATAATCTGACAAAACAAGTTTAGTGTAGCTCTCAACTTTTCCTGCATCCTTTAGTCTGTGCCTGAAAGATTTGTCTTGTTATAGAAAACATGGAAACTCAAAAATGGGCAAAAAAAAAAAAACAACATAAATGCTCCCTCCTAAAGAAAAGCAAGGAACAGTGACTTTGGACAAGACAATCAGAAGTTTTGAGGACTCAGAGCAAATGTCTTTCTGTGAAACGAGATAACAGCAAGAGATAGAACATTTGAGAAAGTTTTCTTTTCCATTTTCAACAAAATTTAGGATGACATTGCACCTGTGAAATCAGAACGGGCATTTTTTTTTTTGAAGATGGAGAAAGCAAGAACCTCAATGTTATCTACAAACAAATAATTGCTACATTTAAACTGCAATGTGAACAGTTGATTGTAGAAAAATCAGTGAAGTAAAGGG
>NW_006968269.1:0-540 GCF_000164805.1 Carlito syrichta | reverse complement strand
CCTTGAGGATCTGTGATGACAGATTTAGCATATCCACGGAGCAAGTTGCTCAGAAAATGTAGGGACACAGAAGACCAGATTGCTGATTAAACCAACACAGAAGACCAGATTGCTGCTTAAACCTTATTAAGCAGCCCTGTAGATTCTAGAAAATGAGAACTCCTAGAAAAGGATTTCCTTTTAATTCTCAGTAAGATGCCCTAATTTTACCAGTCGATTTGGATTCCAAATTCAGTATATCTAAAGACAGATGCCCAGAAGTATCCTAGGTTCGTGGATTCCATTATTACTTGTTACCATTAAAAGTACGTAGTAAACATTTGACAAGTGCAAAACCCTTGTATCTTCTCAAAATCACAAGAGAAACGGTACGGGAAGGATTACAAGGTTCACCTTAAGACCAGAGTTACATCCAAATATGGCAAGAAGATTCTTTTTGTCCTGGAATCTGGCCTTAGTTGTTTTGTGGAACCTAACGGACTTGGAGTGCCCAATACCATTTACAAATTTTAAGAGGACAAGAATGTTGCTTGAGTCCTG
>NW_006968268.1:0-767 GCF_000164805.1 Carlito syrichta | reverse complement strand
TAGCTAGCTGACTTAACCAGCTGACTTAGCTTGCTGAACTTACTAGTTAGCTAGATGACTTAGCTAGCTGAATTAACTAGTAGCTAGCTGACTTAACTAGCTGACTTGGCTGGCTGACTTAACTAGTTAGCTAGCTGACTTATCCAGCTGACTTAACTAGTTAGCTAACTAGTTATCTAGCTGACATAGCTAGCTGATTAACTCATTAGCTAACTAGTTACTTGACTGAATTAGCCAGCTGTCTTAACTCATTAGCTAACTAGCTAGCTAGCTGACTTAACCAGCTGACTTAACTCATTAGCTATCTAGCTAGCTAGTTGACTTAAGCAGTTGACTTAACTCGTTAGCTAACTAGCTAGCTAGCTGACTTAACCAGCTGACTTAACTCATTAGCTATCTAGCTAGCTAGTTGACTTAAGCAGTTGACTTAACTCGTTAGCTAACTAGCTAGCTAGCTGAGTTAACCAGCTGACTTAACTCATTAGCTAACTAGTTAACTAGCTGACATAACCAGCTGACTTAACTCGTTAGCTAACTAGCTATCTAGTTGACTTAACCAGCTGACTTAACTCGTTAGTTAACTAGCTAGCCAGTTGGCTTAAACAGCTGACTTAGCTTGTTAGCTAACTAGCTAGCTAACTGACTTAACCAACTGACTTAGATAGCTGACCTAACTAGTTAGCTAGCTGACTTAGCTACCTGACTTAACTAGTTTGCTAGCTGACATAAGCAGTTGACTTAACTAGCTGACTTAACTAGTTAGCTAG
>NW_006968267.1:0-671 GCF_000164805.1 Carlito syrichta | reverse complement strand
TGAGGGACCTAACGGACTAGGAGTGCCCAATAACATTTGCAATTTTTAAGAGGGCCAGAATGTTGCTGGAGTCCTGAAATGACCGATTCATAGTATCCGAATGCTAAATTGCTCTGAAACATTTGGGGAGCTCGAAGATCTGTTTCTTGTTTTTCCCATAGCAGACAACCTGGGAATTTTTTTGATTAAGGATGCGTACAACAATGATTCTTTATTCGTACTTAGTTGGAGGTAGTGCAGTGTCCTGTATGTGAGGACTCTGTATCCCTTGATTCCTTTTTCGAATCCCTGATTTTTGTTTAACCCGTAGTAAGAAGTCATGTAGATTTTTTGATAGAGGAACCATAGTAAACAGATTTCTTCTCTTCTATTAGCAAGAGGCTGTGCAGTGTCCTGTATATGAGGATTGCTATTATCCACATACATGCCTCGAATCCCTGATTCTTCTTTAGACTTCAGCAAGATGCCCTGTAGATTTTCAGGACTGAGGACTCATATAACCCAGATTCCTTATTTTTAGCAACAGTCGTGCAGTTACCTGTATATGAGTACTCCAGTTCACAGATACATGCGTCAAAAGCTTGAATCTTGTTTAGATATAGGAAGACGCAGTATACTTTTTTGGAGATTGAGAAAACATTTCACACACAATCCTGATTCTTTCTTAGGAA
>NW_006968266.1:0-618 GCF_000164805.1 Carlito syrichta | reverse complement strand
TGCTCAAGGTCACTTTATGAGTGAGAACATATGGTAACTCAGTTCTTTGTTTTTGTGATAAGTCACTGAGTGTGATTGACTCCAAATCCATCCAATTTGCTGCAAAGTCCATGTATTTGTCATTCTGTATGGCTGCATAACATTCCTTTGGGTATATGTACCACATTTTTTTATCCAGTTCAGCTTCGATGGGCAACACAGTTGATTCCATGTTTTTGCTATTGTGAATAGAGCTGCAACAAACATACGTGTGCAGGTATCTTTTTTGTAGAATGATTTGAGTTCCTCCAGGTATATTCCCAGTAGGGGAATTGCTGGGTCATATGGAAGGTCAATTTCTAGTTCCTTCAGAAATTGCAACACTGTCTTCCAAAGAGGTTGCTTTAGTCTGCATTCCCACCAGCAGTGTAGTAGTGTTCCTTGAACAATTTTCAAGAGCTTTAATATTTTATTTTAATGTCATCTGAAGGATTCAGCATTGGGTGTTTACCCAAATCAATGTCAAGTACTGAGATAAGCAATGCTGTGAGGAACATCCTTGCGCCCATGATTATTTTGCCAAGATAGATAAAGAAGAACAAATTCAGACAACACTGGTTGAGTTCAACTGACAAGAAA
>NW_006968265.1:0-690 GCF_000164805.1 Carlito syrichta | reverse complement strand
TTTGTACCATGTCTGCCATATGCGGTAGACATGGTGGATTTCGTTCCCAATAAATGAGGAAAACCATGTGTTCACACCTATTCAAAACTTCTCCAGGGAGAAGTGACCATTCAAGAATTCTCTAAATGAGGCAGTCTTATTTTTTTTGTAAAGCAGTATTTATTGAAAGGACAGAGAAACACCCACACTGGGAGGGTACCTGAGGGGGTTTCCCACGAGGTAGACTTTTATCATTATGGTCACTGAATCCTGCTGGAGTTTGGTTATAGCACAACCACATATTATTTTACACTTTCTTTAGTTTAGAAACTTTTGAATGTTTTTAGTATTATGTAACAGCCTTTGAGTCGTTTTTCTAACAGTATTTGAACATTTCTTTTGCTAAGATCATCATCGATATTCCAAAAATTTCATTGATCTAAATTTTTATACTAATGAGGAGCCCAAATACTTATTCCTTTGTAAATTCCATGTTATTTTTGTTTATGTACATTGGGCCCCAAATTCTCTTTTATCTCCCTGCCTGATTTTAGATGCTTGGTGATTAAAAGTATCAGATTAATCAGATAGTTTGTTGCAGAATACAGCATTATGTCTTAGGTAGAGAATATACTAGGGGATTCAATGGAGATACTCTTTTAAAAATATACATTGGGTTAAGATATAAAGGGAATGTGATTTTTTATTTTG
>NW_006968264.1:0-910 GCF_000164805.1 Carlito syrichta | reverse complement strand
ACCGCGGGCCACCTCATGGGCACAAGCAACCGCCGCGGGGCTTTGGCAGGTATCTAGGCCTCGCGCCTCTTGTTGCATAGACACTGGCGGGGTTGGCGAGGGGTCCCGGCGGCGCAGGCAGAAGCCCTCGGACATCACCACCCCTGCCCCCCACAGGAGCAGACCTCTCGGACACTCCGGGCGGCGCCGCGGCACGCCACTTCCGCCTTTCCACCATACTGCGCGCCTGCGTCCCCTTGCGGCGGAATCGTGGGCCGCGGCTGCGCAGAGACCGGGGACGTGCGGCAGCGTGGAGGGCGCGGCGTCGGAGGCTGAGGGAGCGGAACCATTGACCATGAGGAGCCGGCGTGTGAGAGGACTGGCTGCACCTGCTCTCCGCCTGCTTCCCGTCCAGCCTCAGCTGCAGCTCACCGCCCGGCCCCCACCTGCCTCGCGCCGCCGCTGCGGACGGCTCCTTCTCGCTCATGCGGCCCCGTAGGTGAGTGCCTCAGACTGGAGAAAGGTGTCGCGGCTTCGGGAGGGGCCCTGTGTAACCCCCAGCCCTCATTTTCAGAACGTTCCACGCTCTGAGGTTAGGAGGCCTAGGGTTGGGTTGGGGGTGGGGTGGGTGCCCGGCGGTGCTGGGCAGAGGCGACGAAGGGCTTCAGGGTGGGCTGGGCACGGTGTTGGAGTTCTGGGCTTGGCGGGGGCGCCCGGTGGGGTTCTGGACTGGGGGGAGGGTCTGGGTGAGGTTTTGAGGAGGCGGGCAGGGGCACCATTGGATGCTGGGCGGGAGATTTGGGTGCCAACCGGGGGGCTGGCGGTGCCCCTGGGGATATGGGCGCGTTGCTGGAGCGGTGCTAGGTGGTGAGGGGGCGTCGTCAGGAGCAGGACCCGCGGCAGCGCAGTGCCAGCTGGCGACCCAGACTGG
>NW_006968263.1:0-596 GCF_000164805.1 Carlito syrichta | reverse complement strand
CCAATCACCACAAGAACCTGTGACCAGGGACCAGTCTTTGGTGAGGAGGCAGGCAGGAAAAGAGTTCCAGTAAAAGGAGTCTTGCTGGAGGTGAGATGAGCTGTTGGCAGCCGTTGGGGCCTGGGAGCACCCGAGAGGCCACAGGGATACAGGTGTGGCCAAGCCAGCCCTTTGCCACAGCCCAGAGCCTGCCTGATGCCCACTCACCCACTGTCCTGATGGTGTTCAGGAACACAGCAAAGGGTGAACATTCCCAGAGCCCACCTCCTACCTGGAAAAACCCAGCCCAGGGAGCCAAGTACAACCTTCCTTGGTGTGGGATTAAGTGGCTGCCACTCATGACCATGGCCACGCAAGCTTTCACATTCCCAGAAGCGTGGGCTCCACTGACTCCTCAAGGAAGATGCACCCTCTCACCTCACAAGACTGAGGGTACAAATCAGATATGCGCACAGCATGGCACTCAGAGGGCTTTTGTGATGGAGACCAGTCATGTCTGTACTCGCCTTCCAGAAGTTTTTGTCATGACAGGGGCTGCCACATGGTTTTTGCAGAATGCAGGGTGTGATGGGGGGCGGCAATGGAGGCATGACTCA
>NW_006968262.1:0-770 GCF_000164805.1 Carlito syrichta | reverse complement strand
CTTTATTAAGTGGGAAATTTCTTGTTTTCTAAGGAGGAAAAATGGGGGGGGTGACTTTAGTGCCTCCTTGGGCCCCTAAGGAAGGCTGGTGGAATACAAATATGAAAATAACCTGTGAATAAGTGATTTTTCCTGTCAAGGCCATACTCATGGACTCTGATGATAGCACTCGGTTACTTTTAACAAATTAGATCCCATGGGTGGGGGGGACGGAGGGCGAGCTTTCTGCCTGCTGTCTCCAGATATGGTTTGTTTTGGAAAGCTGTGTTTATATTTGGGAAGTTTCAAGGAGGTTCCTATTCACTCATTTCTTTATTCCAGTGTTTAGTTCATCCACCAGCATATAGAAGTCACCTGTGCAGGTGACTTGGTCCCTGCTTGGGGCAGAGGTGGGGATGGGGGGTATCTCACCTGTGAGGAATCCAGTCCAGAGAAAGGGGAAGGGATTCCAAGACAGCATTGCATTTGATATTTCATCAGGGACCAGGAGAAAGATGGGAGAGAAAGTGTGAAATGCCGAAAAAGGTACCAGGAGTTGACTGGGAGACCGGAAGAAGCTTCTTTAAATGGAATTTTATAGGAAAACAGTGTTTTAGCATAATTGCTTTTGTCCCCCACTATGGGATAGACTCCCACATGTTAGAGTTCTGGTATCCCCACCAGCCCCCCCCCGAGTGGTGGGGACTTGTGTAAAGCAAGGCTCAGTTGGGGTGTTGTGGGGCTTGAGGGTGTGTCTCCTGCCAGGAAGTGTCCCAGGGGACCAGGCTCTG
>NW_006968261.1:0-718 GCF_000164805.1 Carlito syrichta | reverse complement strand
TAATGGAGACATGCAGATCGGTTTAAATCCAGGAGATAAGATGACAAGGAAAGGCAGTGTGTGCAGACAGAAATGAGAAAATGTTCAAGGACTGAGGCGGGGTCATGCCACATTCAGAGAAAAGGAAGATCAGGAGACACCAGAAGAGGAAAGCAGGAAGTGACTAGGGAGGCAACAAGGAAATTAACACAAAGAGTTTCTAAATATTAATGGCATCTGCTCAAAGCCAAGATAACAGAGAAAGTGTTCATCCTGCCACATGCAGTTCATAGGCAAAAAAATGAAATCTTGGATTTAGAAATGGGAGGATACTGGGGACTGAAAAACAAAGGATCAGCGAAATGTTGGATGTGAAACCTTGATTCAAGGACGAATTCAAGGGTTCAAGCAAGAACTCAAAAAATGTAAGAAGTTTTTAATGCATTATGCTTGGAGCATAGAAGTGGGTAACTTACTACAGAGAAAAGTAGTTAGGAGAATCTTTTGTTTTAAAGATGAAAGAATGTAAAAAAAAAAAGGCAGTGTGTGTGTGTGTGCCTGTGTCTGTTTTAATGGACAACACCTCCATCTGAGTACGCTGATCCAAATAATTCCCTAGATGTAAAATTGATAATGCCTTGGAAGAAGTAGGCCATACTGTCTTGAGACTGCAAGGGAGGCTGGCACATGAGACACGATCATAGGGTCAGCAACAGCCAGGAGCACGGACAGACCATTC
>NW_006968260.1:0-818 GCF_000164805.1 Carlito syrichta | reverse complement strand
TTTTATTTCAGTATTCTTAACCCTTTAAAGAAAACCTTAGAAAGAGGTGCAAGAAGGGTGGCAAAAAGGAAGCTCTCTTCATCATCATCATCATCATTGTCTGATATAATCAATTATATTGCTGGTCCATTTTATCAGTCTTATTAAAGCCTGACAAGTGTTATTAGCGTTTTCAACAGCCAATTGTTAAACTAAAATTTCTGCTGTCTCTTTGTTAGTAATTATCCATTTGACGGCGGTGGTTAGTCTGGAGATGAAATCCTCATAGTTTTCATCTGCCTTTTGCTTTATCTCAGACAAAGAAGGAGTTTGAGTGGAATCAGCAGGCAACTTTCTCCAAGCCGTAGAAGCACAGTGGCTTATTTGAGTATACACTTTCCTAGGGAAAGCTACTTGAGCGTTGTATGTGGCATACTGCCCAATACCTGTTAGCATATCTTTAACAATAGCAAATGTATCTGGTGGCCGATTTTTATTTTTTGTCATCTGAATTTTTACCTGATCTTCATACTCTGTTTTTCAAAGTAAATAGGCTCTTCTGGATAAGCAGCTTTTAGCCAATTGTTGCCAATCAGAAGCAGTCATCCAGCGAGAAGTGAATTGGTCTAAAATAGTAAGAGTATAGGGAGCCAAAGGACCATATTGTGAACTGGCCTCTTTTAATTCTCTTACCAACTTGTAAGGTAAAGTCTCCCATTGCACTTGGCCCACTCCATCAACATCAGTAATAGCCACTGGAAAACATGCTGATAAACTGAAATCTCCTTCCTTTTCTGCCTCTGCTCGAGCAGCCTGTATTCCAAAAAGAAAAGGAGGGG
>NW_006968259.1:0-691 GCF_000164805.1 Carlito syrichta | reverse complement strand
TAAGTCAGCCAGCTAAGTCAGCTAGCTAATTAGTTAAGTCAGCTAGCTAAGTCAGCTAGTTAAGTCAGCTAACTAACTAGTTAATTCAGCTAGCTAAGTCAGGTAGCTAACTAATAAGGTCAGCTAGCTAAGTCAGCGGGTTAAGTCAGCTAGCTACCTAGTCAGTTAACTAGCTAAGTCAGCTGGTTAAGTCAGCTAGCTAGCTAGTCGGCTAACTTGCTAAGTCAGCTGTTTAATCAGTTGGCTAACAAGTCAGCTAACAAGTTAAGTCAGCTGGTTGAGTCAACTGATTGGCTAGTCAGCTAACGAGTTAAGTCAGCTGGTTGAGTCAGTTGGCTGGCTAGTGAGCTAACGAGTTAAGTCAGCTGGATGAGTCAGCTGGCTGACTAGAGAGCTAACGAGTTAAGTCAGTTGGTGGAGTCAACTGACTGGCTAGTGAGCTAACGAGTTAAGTCGGCTGGTGGAGTGAGCTGGCTGGGTAGTGAGCTAACGAGTTAAGTCAGCTGGTGGAGTCAGCTGGCTGGTTCGTCAGCTGAGTTAGGTCGGCTGGCAGAGTCAGCTGGCTGGCTCATCAGCTAACGAATTAAGTTGGCTGGCGGGGTCAGCTGGCTGGCTCATCAGCTAACAAGTTAAGTCGACTGGCGGAGTCAGTTGACTGGCTCGTCAGCTAACGAGTTAAATCGGCTGGTGG
>NW_006968258.1:0-752 GCF_000164805.1 Carlito syrichta | reverse complement strand
AACATCTTGGACAGTTTAAAAAGAATCAGAGTTTCGAAGCAGGATGTATCTAATGAGAATCCTAATATACAGGAAAATACACAGCCTCTTGCCAAGGAAGAAAAGAATCGGGGTTATAGCAGTCGTCAGTCCTTAAAATCAACAGGCCATCTGCTGTTGGCTAAACAAGAATCAGGGTTTAGGAGCTTGAACATAGGTAATAGCAGTCCTTATATGCAGAGTCTACTTGATCTATAGCTAAAGAGAACTAAGAAACCTCTTTTACACGGTTCCTCCATCACAATATCAACATGACATGTTGCTAATGGCAAAACATGAATTCGGGTTTCCAGACAGGACTCTAGGGAAAGAAAGTCCTCATATATAGAACATTACACGTCCCCTCAGTAAAGAAGAGTAAGGAATCTGTGATACACTTGTCCAAAATCCGAAAAATTCTCAGGGCGTCTTGCTGCGGTATAAACAAGAATCAAGGCTTTGAGGTCGTCTCATGTTTCAGAGATATTTGGCTTGTGGGTATTATGAATCAGTCATTTTAGGACTCCAGCAACATTCTGGTCCTCCTGATAGTTGTAATCAGGTATCTGGTAGTACAAATCCCTTTAGTTCCTCGGGACAATTAAGGCCAGATTCCTGGAAAAAAAGTATCATATTGCCGTATTTGAATGCAACTTTGGTCTTAAGATGAAGTTGGTAATCCTTAAATTTCCATTTGTTCTTTATTTGAAGAGGGCCCGAAGGTTTTGCAGTTG
>NW_006968257.1:0-806 GCF_000164805.1 Carlito syrichta | reverse complement strand
TATTAGTTCCGTCTGATAGTACTTGCATTATTAGTGCCGTCTGATACTTATTTCCTTTATTAGTGCCGTCAGATACTACCTGGCTTATTAATGCCATCAGATACTCCTTTCCTTATTAGAGCCACCCGATGCTCCTTGCCTTATTACTCCCGTCTGATACTCTTTGCCTTATTAGTGCCGACTGATACTGCTTGCCTTATTAGTGCCATCTGATCCTCCTTGCCTTATTAGTGCCGTCGGATCTTCCTTGCCTTATTAGTGCTGTCTGATCCTCCTTGCCTTATTAGTGCCGTCTGATCATACATGCCATATTAGTGCTGTCTGATCATACTTGCCTTAGTAGTGATGGCTGATACTTCTTGCCTTATTAGTGCCGTCTGATACTACTTGCCTTATTAGTGACCTCTGATACTCCTTGCCTTATTAATGCCGTCTGATAATACTTGCCTTTTTAGTGCCGTCTGATCCTTCTTGCCTTATTAATGCCGTCTGATAATACTTGCCTTTTTAGTGCCGTCTGATCCTTCTTGCCTTATTAGTGCCATCTGATTCTACTTGCCTTATTAGTGCAGACTGATACTACTTGCCTTATGAGTGCAGTCTGATACTACTTGCCATATTAGTGCCGTGTGATACTGCTTGCCATATTAGTGCCGTCTGATCCTACATGCTTTAATAGTGTCGTCTGATACTCCTTGCCTTATTAGTGCTGTCTGATACTCTTTCCCATATTAGTGCTGTCTGATACTCTTTCCCTTTTTAGTGCCGTCTGATACTCGTTGCCTTTTTAGTGCCGTCTGATACTT
>NW_006968256.1:0-979 GCF_000164805.1 Carlito syrichta | reverse complement strand
GGCCAAGGCGAGAGAATTGCCTGAGCTCAGGGGTTCAAGACCAGCATAGGCAACTTGGTGAGACCTTGTCTCTACAATAAATCAAGAAAAATTATTGTTCATAATAAAAAAATATTGATTATAAGTTGGAGGACAAGCCGATGTGGCAGGTGTACAGTTTGTGGTTGGGCAGGAAGGCAAGTTGCTGGTGCAGCGCCCACAGAGGGTCGGTGCAAATCTGTAGGGCCAGTGGGCGGAGGCGTTGAGGTCTTGGGTGTGCCTGAGGGGCTCCTGGTGGTCTCCATCAGAGACCAGATCTTGGGCTTGCTGTGGGACACTCCCTGCAGGCCACCCGCTGCAAAGCTGGGGCTCAGTAGGCTCATGCTGTTAGGCTCCAGGCCCTCCTTGGTGGAGTCCAGGGGCTAGTCTAGGGGTTTGAGCTCCTCAGCTGTCGCCAGCTGTGAGCCTGAGTCCTGAGCATGCAATGTTCGCACAGCTCGGTCTTGTCCTCATCGTCTTCGTTGCTCTGGTTGCCATCGTGTGAATGTCGATGCTGTCCAAATCAATCTCATTGTCGTCCTTGGCCTTCTCTGGGTCACCATTGGTGTCACTGCTAAAGAGGGCACAGTCCTCCTGGTCCTTGCTGCTCACATCCCATGTCAACTTGTTCTCCTTCTTGAGGCGCCAGCGTGCATTGGGGAACCAGGTGGAGACCTGCGTGAGGGTCATCTTGATAATGATGCCTAGCATGGTCTTTTCATCCTTGGTGGAGTAGGAGTTCTTGCAGTGTTCGTTCAGTGAGACCTTGAGTATGCTGGTGCTCTTGTGTGTGCCGTTCTTGGACCACCCGGGGGTCCCCATACTGGAACCTGCCATAGGGGTTATAGGCAGGTGTCCTGTACATGACAAAGGTGTCCTGGTCATCCTGGAGTTGTCCTTGAGCTCATACTTGGAGCCCTGCAGCAACCAACAGGGCAAGCGTCCAGAGGGAAGAGGGAGG
>NW_006968255.1:0-744 GCF_000164805.1 Carlito syrichta | reverse complement strand
ACAAGTTAAGTCAGTTGGCTAGCCAGCTGGCTAGTGGTTAATCAGCAAGATAAGAAGCTGGCTATCCAACTGACAATGTATGCAGCTAGCTAGTTAAGTTAGTTAGATAGCTACCTAGCGAGCTAGTGATGTCAGTGTGTAAGTCAGCTGGCTAGGCATCTGGCTAGCTGGTTAACTCAACTAATTTAGTCAGCTGTCTAGTCAACTGGCTAGGCAGGTAGCTAGCTAGATATCTCAGCTTGCTAGCCAGCAGGCTAGCGATTCAAGTCAGAGAGTTAAGTCACCTGGCTAGCCTGCAGGCTATGTAGGTATCTAGCTAGTTAAGTGAACAGACTTGCCAGCTTGCTATCTTAAGTCAGCTAGGTAAATCAGTTGGCTAGCCAGCTGTCTGAATAGGTATCCAGCTAGTTAAGTCACCAGGCTAGCCAGCTGACTAGCAGTTAAGTCAGCTATGTAAGTCAGCTGGCAACCTCCTGCCTAGCTAGTTAAGTAAGCTCATTAAGTCTATTGGCTATCCAGTTAGTTAGCAAGTTAAATAGCTAGTTAAGTCAGAATGCTAGTCATTTAGCTAGCTAGTAATTTCAACTAGTTAAATCAGCTGATTACCTAGGAATCCAGCTATATAAGTCAGCTAGTTATGTCAGCTAGGTAGCTCATTAAGTCAGCTAGTTAAGTAAGCTGGCAAGCTAGGTAGCTAGCTGGTTAAGTCTTTGTATTTAAGTTAGCTTGCTAGCTAGTTAAATC
>NW_006968254.1:0-659 GCF_000164805.1 Carlito syrichta | reverse complement strand
TTAAATTACCAACACATTCTTCTCAGATCTAGAAAAAACAACACAGGAAGTCATATGGAAACACAAACGTCCAAGAATAGCCAGAACAATCCTCAGCAAAAAAAACAAAGCAGGTGGTATCACAATACCAGACTTCAAACTTTACTATAAAGCTACAATCATCAAAACAGCTTGGTATTGGTACAGGAACAGGCATATAGATCAATGGAACAGAATTGAGATTCCAGAAGCAAAACCTCAATTTCTCAACCAACTCATCTTCGACAAAGCCCCCACCACCTACCACTGGGGAGAGGAGAACCTATTCAGTAAATGGTGCTGGGAAAACTGGCTGACCACATGCAGAAGATTGAAACAGGACCCCTATCTATCCCCATGCACAAAGGTTAACTCCAAATGGATCAGAGACCTAAATGTAAAACCTCAAACCATAAGAACCTTAGAAAAGAAAGGAAATACTCTCATGGAAATCTGAACTGGCATCTAATTCCTGTACAAAACCCGAAACCCACAGGTCATAAGAGAGAAGATAGCCAAATGGGACCTTATTAAACTGACAAGCTTCTGCAAAGCCAAAGAAACCATCAAGAGAGCAGGGAGACAGCCTACAGACTGGGAAAAAGTCTTTGCCAACTCTAGGTCTGACAAAGGCTTAACAG
>NW_006968253.1:0-678 GCF_000164805.1 Carlito syrichta | reverse complement strand
CGAAAGATAAATGCAGACAAGGGGGGCAGGGAGACACAATACATCTAGAAAGCAAACTTAAGAATGACAACAGATTCCCCACTGGAAACAATGTAAGTGAGAAGACAGTGGAACAACTTTTTTTTTTTTTTGAGTTGGACTCTCACTCTGTCATCCAGACTGGAGTGCAGTGGCTGCTCCCGGCCACCACAGCCTCGCCCTGCTAAGCTCCAGTGACCCTTCTGCCTCAGCCTTCTGAGTAGCTGGAATTATAGGCATGCACTACCATGCTCTGTTAATTTTTTGATTTTATTGTAGAGATGAGGTCTCATCTGCCCGGGTGGGTCTTGGACCTGCAGGCTCAGGCAATCCACTCACCTCAGCCTCTCAAAGGCACGGGATTACAGGCTGAGCCACCGAGCCTGGCTTGGAACAACATTTTTAAAGTACTGAATAAAATAGTTGAACTAGAATTACATAACCAGTGAAAATATCTTTCAAAAATAAAGACAAAACAGATTTTTCAGACATACAGTAGCTGAAAGAATTCATAGCCAGGCTATCTGTCCTACAGGAAATGCTAAAGTAAGGTCTTGAGGCAGAAGAAATTATTATTAAATAAAAATATGTTACACAAAATAATGACAACAACTGGAAATGGCAATCTTAAGGATAAATATAAGATATTTTTTTCTTCTT
>NW_006968252.1:0-693 GCF_000164805.1 Carlito syrichta | reverse complement strand
GACTTCAACATACGAGTGAGCCCTCCACACTTTGAGTTTAGCCTATTTTCAAATTTCATCCCAGGCACCAAAAGGACTCCTAAATGCAGTTATAAGTAGAGCACTAACCATAAGAATTATCGGGTTTACACACCCCACAACAGACACAACAGACAAATGTGATCCTGACACCAGCTTTGCCACTTGGTAGGCAGAAATCATGGGAAAATTACTCAATGTCTCTGAAACTCAATTTCCCCATCTGCAAAATGGGGGGGGGGGGGGTAAATTTGACAAAGTTGTTGTAAAGCTTAAATAATTTAATATCTGTGATTGTCTGGTATAATTTAATATCTGGAATGTAGTAGATGGCTAAGATATGTTATTTGCCAGTTCTCTCTCTCTCTCTCTCTCTCTCTCTCTCTCTCACACACACACACACAGATGCACATACACACATGCACATGCACACACACAGGCATGCATGTATACTTCCACACTTAACTTTTCACTAAAGCAAATTCCCCAGAGTCATGTTCCCCATGACCTTGACAGAATTCCAGGTTTACAAGCTGAAAGTGAGTCAAGTGTGGGAATCAGGAGCCAAGAGGTCTCCACATCCCGTCAACACATGTAATTATCCCCACCCCAGTCCCACATCTGCACAGTCCTGGGTCAAAATGAATCACAGGGCAACCTTACAGCACTAGAGTT
>NW_006968251.1:2108-2991 GCF_000164805.1 Carlito syrichta | reverse complement strand
GGTATCGTAACAGGAATCAAGGGAAAGAGTGTCTGCACATACAGGACACTACATGGCCCCCAACTAAGTACGAATAAAGAATCATTTTTGTACACGCCCTCATTCCAAAAAATTCCCAGGTTGTCTGCTATGGGACAAACATGTAACAGATCTTCGAGCTCCCCACATGTTTCAGAGCAATTTAACATGAGGATATTATGAATCAGTCATTTCAGGACTCCTGCAACATTCTGGTTCTCTTAAAATTTGTAAATGGTATTGGGAACTCAAAGTCCGTTAGGTTCCTCAGAACAATTAAGGCCATATTCCAGGACAAAAAGTATTTTCTTGCCATAATTGGAGGTAACTCTTGTCTTAAGGTGAACACTCTAATCCTTCCCCTTCTGTGTCTCTTGAGATTTTGAGAAGGGACAAGGATTTTGCACTTGCCAAATGTTTACTACGTACTTTTAATGGTAACCAGGAATCATGGAATCCACGGACCTAAGAAATTTCTGAGCATCTGTCTTTTGATATACTGAATTTGGTATCCAAATCAACAAGAAAAATCAGGGCATCTTACTAAGAATTAAAAGGAAATTCAGTTGTAGGAGTTCTCATTTTCCAGAATCTACAGGGCCCCTTCATGAGGTTTAATCAGCAATCTGGGCTTCTGGGGCCCTACGTTTTCAGAGTACTTGCTCTGTGGATAGGTTAAATCTGTCATTAAAGATCCTCAGGATCTTTCTGGTCCTCTTTTTAGTTGTAATCAAAGATTTGGCTCTAGAAATCCTTTTGTTTCCTGGGACCATCTATGACCATAATCATATACTCCAGAATCAAAAGGTATATTGGTACAAAATTCCTCGATTCAGGTGACCTCAAATTACAGAAAATTCTTGTG
>NW_006968251.1:0-651 GCF_000164805.1 Carlito syrichta | reverse complement strand
GTCTCCTCATTTTTAGTGTGTGTTTGAAGAGGGACCAGGAATCGTGGATTCCAATTCCTCAAGGAACTTTTATGGGAGTCTTTCTCTTGACATCCAAGCAACTGGAATTTCTAGGTCACCAGGACATATCTTGGCGTCTTGCTGAGAATGAAGCAGGAATTTCAGTAATGGGAGTCTTCATATACAGAACACTACACGACCTGTTACTATGGAACAATAAGGAATCTTGGTTACACGAGGCCTCCATCCCAAAAACCTACAGACCGTCTTGCTAAGAGATAACAACCATTCAGGTTTTGGGAGTAGGAATCTGGATAATGGGAGTCCTCATACACAGGCAACTGCACTGTCTATTGCTAAAGGAGAATAAGTAATCTGGTTTACACGTGTCCTCCATCCCTACAAAACGTCAGGCATTCTTGCTAAGCGATAAACACGAATTTGGGTTATAGAAGAATTAACTAGGGAAATGAAATGCTCCTATACGGACAAATGCACTGACTTATCCTAAGAAAGTACAAGGAATGTGGGTGACATGATTTCACAATCTCCAAAATAATATACGGCGTCTTCCTAAGATCTAAACAAGGATCAAGCTTTCAACGCATATATTTATGATCAGGAGTACTTATATACAGGTAGCTGCACGGC
>NW_006968250.1:0-756 GCF_000164805.1 Carlito syrichta | reverse complement strand
CCACAAATGGCCATAATAATCTTTAGCAAAATAAACAAAAAGAGAAGTATCACATTTCCAGACTTCAAACTCTACTATAAAGCCACAATAATCAAAACAGCCTGGTATTGGTGCAAGAACAGTCATATAGACCAATGAAACAGGATAGAGTTTCTGGAAGCAAAACCTCAATTTCTCAACCAACTTATCTTTGACAAAGCCTCCACCAACAACCATTGTGGAGAGGAGAACCTATTCTGTAAATGGTGCTGTGAAAACTGCCTAACCACATGCAGGAGACTGAAACAGGACCCCTACCTATTCCCATACGCAAAAATCAACTCTAAATGGATGAAAGGCCTAAATGTAAAACCTCAAACTATAAGAATCGTAGAAGAAAACCGACCTTTTTTTTAAAAAAAAATAATGTGTCAATTAAGAGATCAATGTAAGTTCTTTGGAATAAGGGAATAGAGAACCTTATCTTTTCTGCATTTAGGATTCCTATTTAGGTGTACAGACATTCCTGTAAGGTTGAATCTGCTTCAGTTTTTAGAAGTTATATGCCATTTAGGAAAACTCAATGTTTAATAGAACTCTTTTAATCACTGGTGCGTAATTTATAGTGTATTTTATTTTCTTGATGAGCATACTAAGAAGAGATTGACATTGTAAAACTGCTCTATACTATTTTAGCAGAGATATAAAAAACTTAATATTAACTTCTTTTGAAACGAACTCTTTAGTTTTAGTTTTTTTTTTTGAGTTGGAATCTCA
>NW_006968249.1:0-766 GCF_000164805.1 Carlito syrichta | reverse complement strand
AATTAGGTCTAAGGTCATTAAAGTACATCATTTTTCAAAAGTACAACTGCCCTTCATATTCAAATATTTTGAACTACCCAATGTTAGAAAAAATAATATAATTTGGTCTCTAATCACTATTTAGTTTATTGTCTTCACTGAAAATTGATTTAAGTAAAAAAAAAGTATCCTTTTTCTTATGAAAAATTCGTTTTTTTCTTCAAAGAGAAAATTATCAAAAATATTTGCAACATGTATATAATGCATGAGAAAATATGAATATAGGCCACAGGAAAGTTAACAAATTGGTTCTGTCACTGATGTATTCCAGTGCCCAGAACAGTTTCTGGCATCTAATGGGTACCCAGTAAATCATGATGAATACAGAAGACTGAAAAGGAAAACACAATTATATGTACACTTAACTACATTGAGCTATGTCTTAATTGTATGTAGAAACAGTCAATTATACAGAGAAGCCTTAATAAGACAGTTTCTAAACTGAACACTTGTATAACCAACCTGTAACAAATAAGGTATTTTATTTGGTCCTCTGAATTGCAAAGCAGCTCTGTTCTCAAAAAACACTTCCTATGGTCAGGAAAGTCTTACCACTGGTATTGTGGACAACCTTCCTCATACAAGAAAATTTGCTCCATCAATAACCTAACTTCTGTTTTCAAATTCTCAGTATTTATACCACGTATAGAATGAAGTGCTGAGGACAGAGTATGAACACGTGATACTTTGATCCTAATTCAAGGTAAGAGCATAGAAGATGGGCATG
>NW_006968248.1:1734-15011 GCF_000164805.1 Carlito syrichta | reverse complement strand
ACACACACACACCACACACATACAGGTTTTCAGGATTTGAGATCAGTCCAAACTGAAAGTGACAGAGACAGCACTGAATGAAAGAGGTCTTTGGACTCTTGAACTTTTACAAGTAGGAAGTAGGTAAACAAAACTACAAAGCTGCAAGCACAGGTTACATTCTATGGAAGAGTCAACACCAAAGAGCTGTGGGAAAAACCCTTCCCAGACAGTCCAACTGAACCTTAATCAAGGAACTGGCAACATATGCCCAGCTAATTTTGCAGAACTGCTAGCAATCAATGACTGCTGTACTTTCCATTTTCCCTTTTTAAAATGGTAGGTGTCTACCGGACTTATTCTGCCTGTCCCACGATTATATTCTGGATAAGGGAGAGGGAAGGATGGTATGCCACTTCTATTAAAAATATTAGATCAATTGGAAAGTTACTGAAGATGCTATCTATACTCAAGCAACCACACTGAAGAGCCTTATCCACACTGAATTTGAGTTATATGCCAAGGTTCTGGTCCTTGAGTAAGAACCTAATACCAGAATGGAGTGAGACGTCGGCAGAGGTTCGGGAGTGGGGGGGTGGTTTGACGGCACTAGGAGGCAAAGTCAGTCTATTTTGAATGTAGAAGAGAATGTGTGTTGTTGGAACCAGAGGGAAGATTGTGGCAAGTTTTATTTTCTCAATGTGACCACAAAGATACTGATTCAAAGTACTCTTGTAGAATCTTGCCCCACTCCCAGCAAGTGTGGAGTCTATTTCTCCTTCATTTGAACCTGAGCAGGTCTTTGTGACTGTCCTGTTGACTAAAATGCTTCAGGAATAAAAATTCATGACTTCTAAGATTAGGTCATAAATATTGATGTTTCTCTCTCTCTCAGAAGTGTACTTTTGAGGCCCTGATCCACGATGCAAGAATCACAGCTATTGTGGAGCTGGTGTACTAAAAAATGATGCAAAGGCACTACATGCAGTCAGAGACAGACTGCAGACTACTTCTGCAGTCCCCCATCTATTCACATCTCCCTCTTCCCAGGAGCCAGAGAAGAGTGAATAAGTCTTTTGAAGATTCCATCCCAGCATTCTTGATTGCAACTGCTTGAAGGAGCCTATGTATGTACTGCCAAGCAGAGCCAATC
Source organism: Carlito syrichta (assembly GCF_000164805.1). Classification (NCBI taxonomy): domain Eukaryota; kingdom Metazoa; phylum Chordata; class Mammalia; order Primates; family Tarsiidae; genus Carlito; species Carlito syrichta. Next base: position 13,879 of record NW_006968248.1, on the reverse strand, counting down.
AACCTCCAGAACTGTGAGGGATAAAAATACAATGATTGTCATTGTTTTAAGTCAAGCTGTCTGAAGGTGGTTTGTTATGCAGTGATGGATAACCAGAACACGAAATTTTCAACTGCTGGAGGAAGTGGTACAGGCACATAATTATGGAGATGTAAGATGGGAGAGTTTTATGGCAGCCAAAGGAAGAAATTCAAGAAAGAGAAAGTGTTCATCAATATAAAAGGTTACAGAGAGAAAAAGGAGACTAAGAACCGGAAGAAGGTCACTGAAATTTAAATGTATTTTCCATCTATTTTCTAGAATGTAAAACTGACATCTTCTAAACATAAAAACAGTATTAAATATAGAAAAGCATCAGCATATGTTTCCTCTACCAGGCTCCCTCTTGTCCTACTCATCAAAGTTTTCTCCAACCCTGTCCAAAAGTCTGGATAAAAAGGAAAGCAGCTCCCATTATTCACCAGCCATGAACATTCGCAAGATAGATGATTTATGTGCATTATTTCCATTAATAATCACAAGTTCATTAAGCAAGTATTGTCCTTATGTCACTGATGATTAATATAAGGCTCTGTAAAATTAAATAATCTGGAAATAGATACACAGCTAGTAAGTGGGTGTTCCTATGATTTTCCACAACCAGATGACGACACCCAAAGTAAGCTCTTTGTGATTGAATCTAGTCCAATGAAGATGAAAATGGGATCTGATGACTTAAGTGCTGGAAACCTCTCAACTCTTCATTCTTCCATATGGCCTCTGTCAAATGACTGGATGCTCAAGAGAATGATCTGTGGCAATCAGTTGTTCTCTTCTCCCAATAATACCAATTCACATTTTACTTCCCCATCATACTCCCCTGGACACCAAGAGAATGGCCTTCTGTAGACACATATAAAGCCTGCCCTATAACAGCATGGGGTAGCTATGCTCAACATTCTAAAAATGAACCACAGTATAGTGTGTTTAATACAGGAATCAGGTTCCAGATTTTATCCTATTTATAAAGGCACATATTTTGCTAATATTAAAACCAAAGAAGTTCTACTTTCAAACTGGTGGCCTACAACGTATGCCACCCTCTCGCACCCCCATTTACCCACACTCAAACTCTATCAGAACAATTAAGTTAAATCCATCTTGCTCTGAGCCACACAAACAAATGGAATTTCATGCATATATTTGTGTGTGTTTTTTTTTTTTAGCATCTTCTCTGAACTGTTTACCAACTGAAATGAAAGAACAAGCTTACCCACATAAGCATTCTGGGATTCTAAGTTTTAAGCCATAAGACAAATGTACTTTCATAGTGACCTTGGAATAGCCACTTAGATGAAAGAGTTGTCATTCGTTACCAGAAGCCAGTGCTTTAAACAATACTCTAAAGTATTCAAGGTTCCATAAGACACTAATAGTTATTCTGCAAGAATAGAGTTTGTTGTCAAATAATTTGAGGCAACACAGCAGCTCATTTCTCTCTCATGGAAATCTATACTGCACATTTTTCATTTTAAGGATAAAGGGAATTCTTCAAGGTACAAATCTGTGCTTAAACCAGGATTTCCCAAATTTGTTTGACCATAGTTTCTTTATACAATATCTATTGCATTTCTTGTAGAATAGAATTCTTGGAGCATCCATTAGGGCAAACACCATTGTCACTCCTTTCCATGGAATTATTTTAGATAAATTGGTAGAACAATGGAAAGATGATTTTTTTCTGTTTTTTAGCCTGCTTAACTATCTAATGTAGATTTTTGGAGCGTTTGAGGAAAGACAGAGACAAATCAAGTGCTATGAAGATGCAGGAGCATTTGAGAAGGAGGCATACAAAATTGAATAGGTATTTAGTTACTGAGAATAAGTTCAGTGTAGTTATTTCACTTAAACAATTTGTTATGGCAAAAAGATTATGGGCTTCAGAGTCAACGTAGTCTGACAAATTCCATTTCTACTAATTATTAACAAGGCAAATGTTTTTTAAACTGGTTAATAGAAAGTATTCAATCTCTCTAAGCCTCATTGTCTGTGTGTATAAAATATGGATTAAAATAGCTATCTTGTAGGAATGGTTATGAGAATTAAATAAACTATAGTATATAAATGTCCTTCTCCATTGCAAGCATGAAGTAACTAATATTCTTTTTCCTTTCTGGTTAAGTAACTTTAATTCCTTATTTAAGCAATTTTATTCTGTTACAGATAAAATGATGGTCCTATATGAAGTGAACAAGAACATCCACTTTCAAGCTACAGGCATTCTAACTTGGGTTTACACAGTTACATAAACTCCTTAAAGACCACAGAGAAAAAGAAATCTTGCTAGGTATCTCTATTCTGCTCTAATTCAGTCAATACTAGTGGAAATTTCTTCAAGGAGGAATCCTTCTTCTTTCCCAACATCTCTTCTTGTGCATCTTAAACTCAAACTTTTCATTATCAATAAAGAACCTCCAAGGCATTCTACCATTTAAAAAAAAATCCTACAGAGAAAATTTTATCTCTACATTATGTTTTCTTACTAAGAGATCCATCTAAGCTTACGAATACCAGATCAAGTTCTTCTCCATTTTGTCTTTCTTCTTTATTCTTCCCACAGTCCTGAACTCATTTTTTATTCCCTCAGTGAAGACTGATTGATGGGATTGAGTCATCCATTACAGTAGGAAGGTACTATGGGCTGAATTGTGTCTTCCTGAAATGTATATGTTACAGTACTAATCCCAATATGATGGTATTTAGAGATGTAGCCTTTGGAAAATTATTTCATTTAGATGAGGTCCTGAGGGAGAAGTCTTCATGTTGGGATTAGTTTCCTTATAAGAGGAGACACCAGAGAGTTTCTCTCTCTCTCTCTCTCTCTCTCTCTCTCTCTCCATCACACACACACACACACACACACACACACACACACACACACACACATTCTCTCTCTCTCTCTCTCTCTCTTTCAGTACCATGTGAGGACAGAGAAAGAAGGAGGCCATTTCACAAACTTACAAGCCAGGATGCAAGCCCTTGCCAAAAACCAACCAGAAAATGACCATGCTTGCATGTTGACCTTGGACTTCTAGCATCCAGCACTATGAGAAAATAAATGACTGTTGTTTAAGCCACCAGCATATGATATTTTGTTATGTTTGTTTTGTAAGACAACCTGAACTGACTAAAACAAGAGAAGAAAGATTTGGAATGCTGAAAACTAAAATCAATCAGACAATTCCTTGTCCTGGCATTTTTCCTTTTTGCATTCATACACACCCATGTTTTGAAATATCATTTTTCAGCTAGTTGTATCGGGACCATAGACAATGATCACAGTCATTTCCCTTCCAGGTGATCTCCTGAAGAAATTTTTTATGAAAACATCACTGAAACCTAGATCCCAGATGTCTCAAATTTTAATCCCAAAATTTGAGACTTAGAAAATGAGGGACATTATAGTTCCACGTTTTTTTTAAAAAGCTTACTAGATGATTAATCAAAGAAAATGCAGTTGTTTGAGCCCTTAAAATTATCAATGGCATCATTCTAGGATGATAAGTGGGCTGGAGGAGTGAATATATGTACCAATAAAGATCATACTGATAATTACTTATAAGTATCTAGTAGAAACCCATAACATATTTGGTACTTGATGCAGCTAAAAAAGGAGAAAAGAATAGAAATTTTGACAATATAAGATTATACACTGAAATAAGTCAGCTTTGGAAGACATAATGAGGATAAGTAAAAAAATCCAACAAAATTGTCTATACATAGCTAGTATTCACATTAAAAACCTTCCATTAAAGCTATAAAACAATCAAGTTCACAAACAAATGAAAAAACATTCCATGCTCATGGATAGGAAGATCAACATTGTTAAAATGTCTATACTAGCAAAGGCAATATAGAGATTCAACATGATACCCATCAAGTTACCAACATCATTCTTCTCAGACCTGGAAATGACAATACAGAAGTTCATATGAAAACATAAACAACCACGAATAGCCAACACAATCCTCAGTGAAAGAAAATGGGAGCCATCACACTTCCAGACTTCAAACTTTACTATACAGCTACCTTAATCAAAACAACCTGGTATTGGTACAAGAACAGTCATACAGAAAAATGAGACTGGATAGAGATTCTGGAAACAAAGCCTCAATTTCTCAACCAACTCATCTTTGAGAAAACCTCCAACAACAATCACTGGGGAGAGGACAACCTATTTAGTAAATGTTACTGGGAAAACTGGCTGATCACATGCAGAAGATTGAAACAGGATTTTTACCTATCACCAGACACAAAAATTAATTCTAAGTAGATCAAAGACCTAAATGTAAAACCTCAAAGTATAAGAATCTTAGGAAATGCAGGAGACGACACCCTTAGGGAAATAGGAACTGGCAACCGATTTCTGATCAGAGTCCTAAATTCCCTTACCTTAAGAAATAAAATAGACAAGTGGGACCTCATCAAACTTAGACAAGTGGGACCTCATCAAACTAATGAGCTTCTACAAAGCCAAAGAAACCATCAAGAGTGGGGAGACAGCACACAGAATGGGAAAAAATAGTTGCCAAATATATATATCTGACAAAGGCCTATCGTCTACAAGGAACACAAATGCACCAAAAAGAAAAAAACTAACAGCCCCATTAAAAGTGGGCAAAAGACATGAATAGACACTTCTCAAAAGTAGATATACAGGCAGCCAACAGACACATGAAAAAGTACTCAGGCCACAGGCTCGGTTGCTCAGCCTGTAATCCCGCGCCTTTGGGAGACTGAGGTGAGTGGATTGCCTGAGCCCGTGGGTTCGAGACCCACCTGGGCAACTTGGCGAGACCTCATCTCTACAATAAATAAAAAATTATCCGGGCATGGTAGTGTACACCTGTAGTTGCAGCTACTTGGATGGCTGAGGCAGAAGGATCGCCGGAGCCCTGCAGCTCCCGGCCACTGCACTCCAGTCCAGGTGACAGAGTGAGACTCCAACTCAAAAAAAGAAAAAAAGAAAAAGTGCTCAGCCTCACTCATCATCAGAGAAATGCAAATCAAAACCACATTTGGAAACCACTTAACCCCAGTAAGAATGACCATCATTAATACAACAAACAGCAAAAGATGCTGTCCACGATGTGAATAAAAAGGAATGCTTCTACACTGCTGGTGGGAATGCAAACTAGTGCAACCTCTATGAAAGACAGTGTGACGATTTCTGAAAGAACTAGAAAGTGTCCTTCCATATGACCAGCAATCTCCCTATTTGGAATATACCCAGAGGAACTCAAGTCATTCTACCATAAAGATACCCACACAAGCATGTTTTTTGCATTTCTATTCACAATACCAAAAACGTGAAACCAACTATACTGCCCACTGAAGCTGGACTTTATTTAAAAATGTGGTACATATGCACAATGGAATATCATGCAACCAAAAGAAGGTCAAACATATGGACTTCGCAGCAACTTGGAAGGATTTAGAGTCGATCATACTCAGTGATCTAACACAGAAACGGAAAACTGAGTACCTCATGTTCTTATTCATAAGCAGTCCTTAAACAATTAGCATAATACTATAAGAAATTGATTTACAGTAGCAGGAAACTGCCTGGAGAGAGGGAGTGGGATTTGCAGTTGAGGGAAACTGCCAGGGGATGGAGGGGCACACCTCATCAACAAGGGTACCTATGTAATGAACATTAGTATACCTAAACTGAATTATACTCCACATCTTTAAAATAAAAAATTATTATAAGATAATTAAGCAATATCCACAAGGTAGTCCACTGAGCATCAAGGAGAAATATAGAACAAATATTTCTGACTAGTTTTGTTCCAGAACAACCCTGACTAATTTAAAGCAAAACCTGGAGAGATACTAAAGAAATTAATGCATTCTACCCACTAATTGGCAGCCTATCAACTACCAAAAATGAGGACAATTTTGAACCATCAAAAGATGAATAATGCAAATTAAAGAGAAAAGGAAGTATAAGAGCTATATACTATGATAGCAATATGAATGCTAGTATTATTAAACTATATTCTGGATGTAACAAGATGTAATAAGAGAGAGTATGAAGGTTGTTCTGTTTTATTGTCTCCATCAACCTAATTTATGGTACTCAAATCCTTTCAAGACCGGGAATTTCTCTGATAGGGTCCAGGCAGCCTAGTTAAAGTGAGCCTTTGGAGAGAAAATACTGCTCTTTCCATCCCATCTTCAGGAGGTGCTGGCTGCTGCTGTGTTCTCCCCTGATAACACTAGCTGGTCTTTTTCAAGACTTTGGAGCTTTCTGTCCCCTCAGAGTATTAACGCTTCTCTGTCCCTGGCATGAAGCCCAGGGCTTCTGCCAGTTGCTGATGTTGAAGTCACCAATCCCGTGTCTACTGGTTTTCTATCAGTAAGAAGGGACAAGGGTTTTCCAACATTGTTATGAATGAGGTCTGGTGACCTCAAACAGGAAAACTTTATTCTTTGAGGTTCTTATCATACAACTTAATTGCCTTGTTCTTGTCGTATCTCATAGCTATCTTCACTCACATAAAATATAAATGTTTCTTGATGAGAGAGGTCAAGAGCAAAACAAGCAAGACTCTACAGAGTGTGACACTAAAAGTCATCTTCCTCTGGCCTCAGTGCTCAACCAATGTCCTTGAACTATCTCACAGATGATAGACTCTGTTCTAGGAAAGTGTGTTTTCCTCCTATCTGGTATGAAACTTGGCAGGTTTTGCCCTTAAACTTTTAAAAGACTCAGTCCTGAGACAAACCATTACACTATATCCTGACCAATCATCCTACTCTCCTCAAAGCTCTCAGGACATTAAGAAGCACACACACACACACACACACACAAATTAATGCTTGATAGAATCATTCTTTAAAGTCAGGGACTATTGTTTCAAATCCTGTTTCTGTCATTTTGGTCACTTATTAGCTATGTGACTTCTAAGTAAGTTACTTAATTGTCTCTAAGTTTTGAGCTCCTTCATTGTAAAATCAGGGAAATACTCTTTTAAAAGTTATTGAAAGAATTCAATGATGCCTATAACTTAGCCTAGTATGGCAACATAGTAATAATTCAGTACATGTTCATTAATATCATGATAATTGTCTAAATATACCATAGTTGGTCCACCTTTTCCCATTTAAATTCTTTTAAATAACTCATAGAACTGACACCCTTTGATCATTCCAATCTTCAGTGACTATATTTTCTTGGGAGGGAAGTAGAATTGTTGCCTACTACTACATTATTTGTATAATCCTCTTCCTGTGAGAAATATGTAAAGACAGCAATCATAAATAAAAATCTACTTTCTATTCAAATACATAAGGTGTTTTATGAGCTAAAATCTGTAAAACACATTGCAAATACTGATTTATATAAAATATGTAAGATGCAAACCACTACAGTAAGTTAAATTAAGTAAGAAACCATGGCAATATACTTCATTTTTAATGTGAAGATGCTACTCGCATCCCATGGGAAAACAAAGAACGGAGTACCACATGTTCTCACTCATAAGTGGGTCCTGAAGATTTATCATAATGCAACAAGGCAAGGATTGGCAGTTGCATGACACTACCAGGACAGAGAGGGAGGGGGAAAAGCACATGACATCACAAAGCATACCTGATCCCAAACCAGGGGAAGCAAGGACCAGTTGGACACGCAAACTTCATCTGTATACAGACTATTTAATCACCACATCCTGAATTTTACCCACATCTCAATAACATAATAAAGAGAAAGAAAGAGAGAAAAATTTTCAAATATAAGCATACTTAAGTATTTCAGACAATTTCATCACTGGAAGATTAGAAATGTCTAAGTAAAATAGAATCAACTTGTACACTCTCTGAACACAATGTTAAAAAAAAAGAACAAAAATCAGGTTTGTCAAAGACAAAATTTTGCCTTTGTGTTCTACAGATAGAATGAAAAATGAGATTCCTCAGAATTGTAGGCATATACAGCCAAATAAATTGCCTTATTACCAATCAATCTACAAGTAATAAGAAGCCTTGAAATCAAGCCAGACCAAAAATATGAAGCTAATGACAATTTGTGAGACTATTGACAATTGCCCCAGAAGTATCTCAAATTGAGCAGTAGCAAACTTCAGATGCTATGGTGCTACCTTGCCTAGAGATAAATGTCCCTCAGGCCTTATCAATTATTGGGCCACAACTGTGATAGGATGCATTGCCAAAGAGTCTTCTATTTCCTATGTCTCTTGAGAATCAATGGAACTGATAAATTTTATAACCATTGTAAGAGCCATTCAGAATTATTATTTAAAAACTGAGTAATGTATAATGGGATATTATCATGGGATATCACCAAAACCCAAATTTCTAGTATGTTAGATTTGTCTGCCTTTAGATTCATCTAATACGCATTTTGAGAATGCATATTCCACAGGGGATGTTGCTCAGAAAATAAACTGATATCTTTGTAATCATTTATGGAGTGAAATAAGCCTTTCAACAGCACTGCATTTCTGGATTAGCAGATGGGAGGGTTTTCCAAAGTTGAATCCCTGAAAGTAAGGAGGGTAGGAGTGAATATCATTTTCCACTCTAAGAGTTAGCACATGTACTGTACAAGTATGACACTAATCGTGTCACTGTCACTGCTGGAAATTTGTAGGAGTACTTTGAAAAAAAATGCATCACATGAGAGCTTGTGCTGTTGCATGTAACAATATATTTTAGTGTTTGACTAGTCTCCTGAGCAATTATTACGTATTCATTTTTTTCATTACTGTTGTATTCACAGGCATTTGTTTTGGTTTGCCTGTGTTTCCTCTTGCATATAAGTAACCCAGTGATTAAAACTAAGCAAGTGTAAATTACAGAATGGAGAGTTAATCTGATGTATTTATTTATATTTGTACAAAAATGGTATTGTCAAGCAATCTCCTTCAGGAAGTACAATGTACAATCTCAATGCACTGGTAATAAGTCTAGTATAAATTTCCATTTATGTAAACCTCAAGCAAATCAAGTTTCTGAAAATTTTTTATATTTCCTGTCAACTTTTAATGTGGACACATAATAAAAACAATGACAACATCAATAACTACTACTTTAACAATATCTTTTATATCAGTATGTTCTGGGTCATTTGAATGGTAAATATGCCACAGAGAAAAACAAAAGCTTATCATAAAAAAGGGTGAAAATATATTAAAATTCCTCATAAGAGAAAGAACACATAGGCTTTAGAATTTGCTATATTCAGCTGCATTGTAATCACAGCTCTACTACCTATGATGTATCCCTGAGAAAGTTCACATTTTTTAGCCTAAATTTATCAGAAAAAATGGAGACCAAAGCACTTGCTTGCAACAATTCCACTTCAAGTTATATACCCCAAAGGATTGAAAGAAGAGCTCGAAACAGATACTTGTATGTGAATGTACATGACATCATTACTCACATAGACAAAAGGTGACATCAATCCAAATATCCATCAACAGATGAAGAAGTGAAATGTGATATATGCACACAATGGAATAGTACTCAGACATGAAAAGGATTGAAATTCTGATACTTGATACAGCACATGTGAACCAAGAAAATTTGTTGAAACTGAAACAATGACCAAATATTGTATCATTCCACTTACAGGGGACAAATAGAGCAAGACAAATTCATAGAGACAGAAAGTAAAACAGAGGTAACTAGGAGCTGGGGGCTGTGAGGCATGACAAGGGGAGTTGTTTCATGGTACAGAGTTTCAGTTTTAGATGATGACAAAATTCTAGAAATGGACAGTCACAATGGTTCATTCCACTGAATTATACACAGTAAAAATGACTAAGATGGTACATTTTATGCTATGTGTATACTTGACAACAATAGAAAGGCACTTGCTTCATAAAGTTGTGACGATGCAATTATAGAACCTATATATTAAAATACCTAGCACAAATAGGCATGTGACATATGCAACTCTGAACTCACCATAAGATCCTTTCCCTTCCTTTTCAGGATATGGCATCCATATTTTAAGCCATGTTGTGTTCATTAACTTTGGCAAAGGAAGGGGAAAGAAACCAGGGGAGTCAAAGTATATTATATTGGTGAGAAACAGAAATTAGAAATAAAAAACACTCTTGGGCCTTTTCATTAGATGAAAGAGTCCTCCAGCTTCTTCACGAGCCCTCTGCATTGTTTCAATAAATTTCCAGAGCTTCAAGGCTCTATTTTAAAGTGCTGTGAGCACCGGTTAAGGTTTGTTCCCTTCCCAGAGAAAACATTTTTGTATCTCTTTGAAGAAATTCTTTAAATAAATATGATTCACTTATACAAATAAACCACAAATTTTTAGTAAGCGTTAAATGTGCAGGGAACAGTAAGATGTCCCATGGCTCAGATTCCTAAGTCTCTATCCTCAGGATATGTTGTAAAGAGAGCAGATAAAAATAACAGATTTCTTTGAAATCTGAAAGTTTCTCGGAAATGTGTTTTGCAAGGGATACGTGTATGATAACAGGCATTTGTGCTATTTCTGTTGTCATCAAACCTCATTTCCCTCTACAGCCTCTTCCACATTTCCTAACTGTTCTTTATATATGTGGCATCTATGTGTATTTTTGTGTGTATACATAGGTATATTTACGTTTGCATGTGTTATGTAGAGTCTTGCTTGTTTTGCTTATGACCTATCTCCTTAAGAAACATGCATGTTTCATGTGAGTGAAGGTAGCTATGAGACACGACAAGAACAAGGCAATTAACTCAATTTGTAAGAAACCCAAAGAATAAAGCTTTCCTGTTTGAGTTCTACATTAAGTCATAACAATGTTGGGGAAACCTTGTCCCTTCTTACTGATAGAAAAACTTGTTGCCATGGGAATGGTGCCTTCAACATCAGCATCTAGCAGAAACCTTGGGCTTCATGCTAGGGTAATACTGAGGAGAAAAGAGTAATTCTCTAAGGGGAGATTAATACTCTGAGGGGAGAGCAAGCTTCACAGTCTTGAAAAAGGCCAGTTAGTGCCATCAGGGGAGAATACAGCAGCAGTCAACACCTCCTGAAGGTGTGATGGAAAGAGCAGAATTTTCTCTCCAAAGGCTCACTTTAACTAGCCTGCCTGGACCCCATCAGATAAATTACTGGTATTGGAAGGATTTGGGTACCAAAAATTAGGTTGATGGAGACAGTAAAATAGAACTGCCTTCATACTCTTTCTTGTTACATCCAGAATATAGTTTAATAATACAAGCAATCATATTGCTATCTGGGTACATATCTCTTATACTCTCTTTTCTCTTTAATTTGCATTATTCATCTCCTTTGATAGTTCAAGGATTTCCCCATTTTTGATAGCTGATGGGCTGCAGATTAGTGAGCGAAATTCATTACTTTCTTTTGTATCTCTTTTTGCTTTAAATTAGTCAGGGTTTATCTGTAACAAAACTAGTCAGAAATATTTGTTCTATATCTCTCCTTGATGCTCAGTGGACTACCTTGTGGATATTACTTAATTATAATATTTTTTTATTTTAAAGATGTGAGGTTTTTTTATTTTAAAGATGTGAGGTTTTATTTTAAAGATTCAGGTTAGGTATACAAATGTTCATTACATAGATACCCTTGTTGATGAGGTGTGCCCTTCCCTCCCCTGGCAGTTTCCCTCAACTGCAAATCCCACCCTCTCACTCCTGGCAGTTTCCTGCTACTGCCAATCCCTTTCTTAAAGTATTATGATAATTGTTCAAGGACTGCTTATGAGTGAGAACATGAGGTACTCAGTTTTCTGTTTCTGTGATAGATAACTGAGTATGATCGACTCTAAATCCAACCAAGTTGCTGTGAATTCCATATGTTTGTCCCTCTTTTAGATTGCATAATATTCCACTGTGTACATGTACTACATTTTTTAACACAGTCCAACTTCAATGAGCAGTATGGTTGGTTCCATATTCTTGCTATTGTGAATAGAGGTACAACATGACTTGAGTTCCTCCAGGTATATTCCCAATAGGGAGATTGCTGGGTCATATGGAAGGTCAATTTCTAGTTCTTTCAGAAATTGCCACACTGTCTTCTGAAGAGGTTGCACTAGTTTGTATTCCTACCGGCAGTGTAGAAGTTTGTCTTTTTCTTGGCATCCTGGCCAGCATCTGG
>NW_006968248.1:0-719 GCF_000164805.1 Carlito syrichta | reverse complement strand
ATTTTCAATTCTTTTTTTTAAGCTGCATCAAGTACCAAGTATGTGATGGGTATCTCCTGGATACTTACTAAATAATCATCATTATTATCTTTATTGGTAACAGTATTCACTCGTGCAGCCTACTTATCATCCTAGAATGAAGCCATTGATAATTTTAAGAGCTCTAACAACTGTATTTTCTTTGATTAATCATCTAGTAAACTTTTATTTAATGTGGAGCTATAACATCCCTCATTTTCTAAGTTGCAAAATCTTGGGATTAAATTTTGAGACATCTGAGATCTAGGTTTCAATGATGTTTTGATAAAAATGTCTTCAGGAGATCACATGTAAAGGAAATGACTGAGATTTATGTCTACAGTCCTGCTACAACTAGCTGAAAAATGATATTTCAAAATATGAGTGTGTATGAGAGCAAAAAGGAAAAATGACAGTGGGATAAATTGTCTGGTTGATTTTAGTTTTCAGCATTCCAAATCTTATTCCTTTTGTATTAATGAGCTTACATTGTCTTACAAAACAAACATAACAAAATATCATAGGTTGGGTGAATTAAACAACAGACATTTATTTTCTCATAGTGCTGGATGCTAGAAGTCCAAGGTCAACGTGCCAGCATGGTCAGTTTCTGGTTGTTTTTTGACAAGGGCTTGCATCATGGCTTCTAAGCTTGTAAAATGGCTTCTTCTTTCTGTGTCCTCACATGGTACTGAAAGAGA
>NW_006968247.1:4015-4968 GCF_000164805.1 Carlito syrichta | reverse complement strand
TCCACCATCCAAACTCATGCCCAATGTCAAAGATGCGTGTGAGTTAGGGAACAGATGGCCCAAGATAGGGCGGGAGTCAGGCACTGAGCGTACAAGGTGGTCTAGCAATGCTGTGGAGAGCCCAGGTTCCAGTCGCCTGTTCTGCCACTTTTGGGTGGGTAGGGCCCCTTCCTCTCCTGATCACTACATCATCCCCCGCCCACGTGAACCTTTCCCTGGGGAGCCGTGGAAACCCTTCTTGACACACATGGGAAGCATCATTTTTATCACCAGTGTCTTCATCAGCTGGGCTGGGACATGCCAACACAATCGTAGATCCTAGGGCATGTGACACAGAAGGCCTGCCTCCACCAATCACACTCGTGCCCCACAGCAAAGACGTGTGTGAGTTAATGGTACAGACGGCCCAGAGCTGGGGTGGTCATTGGGCACAGAGTAATCAAGGCAGCCTGGCAATGCCATGTTCAGTCCAGGTTCCAGTCACCCTGTCTGTCACCTTCAGGTGGGGAGATCGCCCCTTCCTCTCCCTATCACTACATTGTCTCCTGCATTTTCAAGCCTGTCCCTGGGAGCTATAGACACCCAGCATGACACACAAGGGATGCATCTTTTTTGTGACGATTCTCGATCAGCCAGGCTGGTGCACAGAGGCATAATTGGGGATCCCAGGGCCTCAACCTACAGGGCTCAGATGATCCTCCTGCCCTGTCCTGCAAGCAACCGGGACTCTGAAGGCCACTATTCCTGACACGATTTTGGAGACCTCTTGCTGAGAAAAAGTTAGTCTGTGTTGCCCTTGCTTGTCACTGACCCTTGGGCTCAGGCAACCTACCACCTTGGCCTTCCATGGCACAGGGATCAAGGCCGTGAGCCACGGTGGCCAGCCTGAACTTGAGCATTCTGTCGGTGGGGGCAATGCAAAGGAACGATGGAGGCCACTGCATCCCTTGTAA
>NW_006968247.1:1702-2937 GCF_000164805.1 Carlito syrichta | reverse complement strand
CTCTCTCTCTCTCTCTCTTTCTTTCTTTCTTTCTTTCTTTCTTTCTTTCCTCACTAGGCTGCCCAGGCTGCTCTCAAATCACCCAATTTTGGCCATACACTTGGCTTGGACCTCTCAAACTGATGCGATCACAGGCTTTCCATTTGGTCAAATCCTGGTCTTCCTGCCTTGTCATGAACTATGAGCTGAAGGCAATCCTCCTGTTGAGGACTGCCCTGACCCAAGGTTTTCTGGGTTTTGCTTGGGGTCGACGTTGGGCTTGCTATGGTGTCCTTGCGTTGGGCTTGCGTTGTCTCGAGTTCCTAGGCTCTGACCATCTATCTGTCTTGGCTGCCCCAGTGCCGAGGAGAAAGGTGTGTGTCACCTGGCCATCCCTGCCCCCCGAAGGTTTGAGAGTCACGTCTTCCCTTTCCCTGAGGTAGACCCTCGGCTGAGCAAGTGGGTCCTCCCTGGGGAATGAGGTGGGCAGAGGGGTGGGCTCCCTGGTGGAAACACGCCCCTGCCCCAGGCACTCCCACTGGGAAGGGCACAGCAGTTGGCTTCGACCACCCTCTCTGGGGTTCTGGGTCATTGGAAGGGAGTGGTCATTGCGGTGGAGCCCAGAGAGTAACGTGGTGGCCGGGCATGGGGTCTCACATCTGTAATCCCAGCACTCTGTGTGGACAAGGTGAGAAGATGGCCTGAGTTCCCTTGTTCCAGACCAGTCCAGGTACCTCGGCAAGAATTCTTCTCTACAAGAAGCCAAGAAAGTGAGCCGAGCTTCGTAGTGCACACCTGATGTTCTGGCCACTCGTTAGCCTGTGGTGGGACGATTGCCTGATTCCAGTCGGTGGAGGTCTCAGTGACTGAGAGTGGGCCCTTGTGCTCCAGCCTGAGTGACAGAGTGGGACTCTGATTCAGAATAATAATACCAACCACCAACACCACCACAAATACAGGCTGGTCTCTGAAGCTAATCCTAGCATCCCAGCCCTTTTGAGGCCCAGGGGAGTAGACAGCATGAGCCTGGGAGTTCAGCACCAGCCCAGGACACAGGACTAGACCTCGTCTCGACCAGCAAAATAAATCCAAAGATTAGCCAGGCAGGGTGGCGCAGGTCTGTGGATCCAGCCACTCTGGGGACTGAAGCGGGAAGATCGCCTGAGCCTGTCAGGTGGTGTTTGCATTTGCCGTCATTGTGGAGGCCTCGATGGGCAAGAGCATGCCCTTGTGCTATGACTTGGTTGACAGAGCAG
>NW_006968247.1:0-1004 GCF_000164805.1 Carlito syrichta | reverse complement strand
GACTCGATTTTGGGGACCTCTTGCAAAGATGAAGTCAGGCCATGTTGCCCAAAATAGTCTTTGACCCCGGGGCTCAAGCAGCCTCCCACCTCGGCCACACAGGGTGTGGGGCTGACAGTTGTTAGCCACAGTGCCTGGCCTGGATTCACTTATTCTGTCGGTGGGGTGATGCAGAAAATCACCCTGGGACTGCGGCCACCACAACCCATGTAACCATGACCATGGTTGCCACCACACATGACTTCAGTGTTTGTGTTCTTGGGAGCACCGAGGTCTTGCTATGTGACCCAGGCAGGTCTTGAACTCCCGGGCTTCAGCGGTCCCCAGCCTTGGCCTCCTAAAGCCACAGTCTGATTGTCTGCTGATCCACCATCTTTCTGTGGTGGCTGTGAGCATGCCCATGTGTGCCAGCCTGGGCAAGAGAGTGGGATTAAGACTCTAAATAATAATAATAATCACCACCACCACCACTGCCACTGCCACTCAGCACGAGAAATCACCCTCATGGATGGGAGAGGAAAAGGCACTTTCTGGCCTGTCATTTGTGGGAAATTTCAAGGGTGGCCACTGGGCACATCCATCCCGTGCCTTTGGTCATGTGCCCCAGAAGGCCTGCTACAAAAAAACACACTCATGCCCCACAGCAAAGGTGTGTGAGCTTAAGGAAAGAATGGCCCAGAGCAAGGGCAGCCATAGGGCATAGAGCGATCAAGGCAGTCTGGCAACACTGCTGCCAACCCAGGTTCTGGTCACCCTGTCTACCACCTTCAGGCATGGGTGGCTGCTTCTTATCCTGATAACTCCATCATCCCCCACCCATGTGGACCTTTGACTGGGGAGCCATGGAGGCCCATTTTGATGCACATGGGAGGTGTCTTTTTTGTTGCCGGAGTCTCCTTCTGCATGGCTGGGGTAGGGTGGCATAATCGTGGTTCCTGGGCCTCAAACTCTGGGGCTCGATCACACTCCCACCTTGTTCCCAGAGGATTTGGGACTCTGGGGGC
>NW_006968246.1:0-314 GCF_000164805.1 Carlito syrichta | reverse complement strand
GGGGAGGACTGAGGGCAGAAGGTTCGCAGGAGAATTGGTGTCTTTCTTTTCTTCTTTCTTTCTTTCTTTCTCTTTCCTTCCTTCCTTCCTTCCTTCCTTCCTTCTTTCCTTCCTTCTTTCTTTCTTTCTTTCTTTCTTTCTTTCTTTCTTTCTTTCTTTCTTTCTTTCTTTCTTTCTTTCTTTCTTTTCTTTCCTCATAGGCTGCTCTCAAACTGTCCAACTCAGGCCATCCTCTCAGCCTGGTCCTCTAAAACTGCAGTGATCACAGGGTCTCTATTTGGTCGACATCCTGGTCTTCCTGCCTGGTCTGAACT
>NW_006968245.1:0-3208 GCF_000164805.1 Carlito syrichta | reverse complement strand
AGGCACTACATGACCTTTGGTAAGAAAGCATAAGGAATCTGGGTTACAGGAGTCCTCACTCCCAAAAATCTAAAGAGCATCTTGTAAAGTTCTAAAAAGAATCAGAGTTTCAAAGCAGGATGTGTCTAATGAGAGTCCTAATATACAGGAAAATACACAGCCACTTGCCAAGCAAGAAAAAGAATCGGGGTTACAGCAATTCTCAGTCCTTAAAATCACAGGCCATCTGCTGTGGGCTAAACAAAATCAGGGTTTAGAAGCTGGAATAGAGGTAATAGCATTCCTCAAATGCAGTATCTACATGATCTCTAGCTAAGGAGAACTAAGAAACCTCTTTTACACGGTTCCTCCATCACAATATCTACATGTCATCTTGCTAATGGCAAAACAAGTATCAGGGTTTTAAAACAGGATTTTGGGGAAAGGGAGTCCTCATATACAGGACATTACATTGTCCCTCGGTAAAGAAGAATAAGGAATCTGTGATACACTTGCCACAATCCCAAAAATTCTCCGGGTGTCTTGCTGCGCTATAAACAAGAATCAAGGCTTCGAGCTCGTCTCATGTTTCAGAGATATTTGGCTTGTGAGTATTATGAATCAGTCATTTCAGGACTCCAGCAACATTCTGGTCCTCTTGAGAGTTGTAATCGGGTATCTGGTAGTACAAATCCCTTAAGTTCCTCGGAACAATAAGGCCAGATTCCCGGAAAAAAAGTATATTGCCGTATTTAGATGTAACTTTGGTCTTAAGATGAACTTTGTAAACCTTAAATTTCCGTTTTACTTATTTATAGAGGGGCTGAGTGTTTTGCAGATGCCAAATATTTAGTGCAAATCATTAAAATGTAACCAGGATCTGTGGCTTCCACGTCCCTAGGATACATCTGGGCACCTGCATTTTTGTACACAGAGTTTTGGAATTCACATGGACAGGGAAATTCAGGGCATCTTGCTGCGAACGGAAAGGGAATCCGGTTCTTTGAGTTCTCAGTCGCCTAAATCTACAGAGTCTCTTGATAAGGTTTAATCAGCAATCTGGGATTCTATGTCGCCACAATTTTAGAGTGTCTTTGAAAAGGGACCAGGAATCTTAGGTTCCATTTCCTCAAAAACATTATGGGAGTCTTTTTCTTGATATCCAAGCAACTGGAATTCTATATCACCAGGAAATATCTTGGTGTGTTGCTGAGAATGAAGCACGAATTTCAGTAATGGGAGTCCTCATATACAGAACACTCACGACCTGTTGCTACAGAGATATGAATCTTGATTACACGAGGCCTCCATCCCAAAAACCTACAGACCGTCTTGATAGGAGATAACCACCATTCAGGTTTTGGGAGTAGGAATCTGGATAATGGGAGTCCTCATGTACCGGAAATTGCACTGTCTATTGCTAAAGGAGAATAAGGAATATGGTTTACACGTGTCCTCCATCCCAATAAAACTTCAGGGTTTCTTGCTAAGGGCTAAACACGAATTTGGGTTTTTGAAGCATAAACTAGGGAAATGAAATCCTCATATACAGGCAAATGCACGAACTTTTCCTAAGAAAGAATAAGGAATGTGGGTGACATGTTTTCTGTATCTCCAAAAAGTATACGGCGTCTTCCTAAGATATAAACAAGATTCAAACTTTTGAAGCATGTATCTGTGAACAGGAGTACTCATATATAGGTTACTGCACGGCTGTTGCTAAAAATAAGGAATCTGGGTTATACAGGTCCTCAGTCCTGAAAATCTACAGGGAATCTGCTGATGGCTAAAGAAGAATCAGGGATTCGAGGCATGAATGTGGGTAATAGCAATCCTCATATACAGGAAACTACATGGCCTCTTGCTAATAAAAGAGAAGAAATCTGTTTTTCACGGTCCGTCTATCATAAAGTCTACATGACTTCTTACTGACGACTAAACAAGAATCAGGGTTTCGAAAAAGGAATCATGGGAAAGGGAGTCCTCACATACAGGACACTACATGGCCTCCAACTAAGTACGAATAAAGAATCATTGTTGTACATGTTCTCAATCCAAAAAATTCCCAGGTTGTCTGCTATGGGACTACCAAGAAACAGATCTTCGAGCTACCCAACTGTTTCAGAGCTATATAGCATTCAGATATTATGAATCAGTCATTTAAGGACTCCAGCAACATTCTGGTCCTCTTAAAATTTGTAAATGGTAGTGGGCGCTCTAAGTACGTTAGGTTCCTCAGAACAACTAAGGCCAGATTCCAGGACAAAAAGAATCTTCTTGCCATATTTGGATGTAACTCTGGTCTTAAGGTGAACCCTGTAATCCTTCACCTTCCGTATGTCTTTTAATTTTGAGAGGGGACAAGGGTTTTGCCCTTTCCAAATGTTTACTACGTACTTTTAATGGTAACCAGGAATCATGGAATCCACGAAACTAGTAAACTTCTGGGCATCTGTCTTTTGATATACTGAATTTGGAATCCAAATCGACAGGAAATATCAGCGAATATTATTGAGAATTAAAAGGAAATCCTGTTCTAGGACTTATCATTTTCCGGAATGAACAGGGCCTATTTATAAGGTTTAATCAGCAATCTGGGCTTCTGTGTCCCTACATTTTCAGAGTTACTTGCTCCGTGGATACTCTAAATCTGTCATTACAAATCCAAAATTCGATTTGTTCTTTATTTGTAGAGGGGCTGAGATTTTGCAGTTACAAAATATTTAGTACGTATTATTAAAATGTAACCAGGTTTCATGGATTCCACGTCCTTGGAAACATCTGGGCATCTGCATTTTTGTACACAGAGTTTTG
Organism: Carlito syrichta; assembly: GCF_000164805.1. Taxonomy (NCBI): domain Eukaryota; kingdom Metazoa; phylum Chordata; class Mammalia; order Primates; family Tarsiidae; genus Carlito; species Carlito syrichta. Next base: position 415 of record NW_006968245.1, on the reverse strand, counting down.
GAATCCACATGGACTGGGAAATTCAGGGCATCTTACGGAGAACGGAAAGGGAATCCGATTCTTGGAGTTCTCAATTGCCTAAATCTACAAAGTCTCTTGATAAGGTTTAATCAGCAATCTGGGCTTCTATGTCGCCATATTTTTAGTGTGTCTTTTGAAAAGGGACCAGGAATCTTGGGTTCTAATACCTCAAGAACTTTATGGGAGTCCTTCAGTTGATATTCAAGCAACTGGAATTCTAGGTCACCAGGAAGTATCTTGGCGTCTTGCTGAGAATGAAGCAGGAATTTCAGTAATGGGTGTCCTCATAGACAGAACACTACATGATTTGTTGCTATGGAAAAATAAGGAATCTTGGTTACATGAGGCCTCCATCCCAAAAACCTACAGAATGTCTTGCTAGGAGATAACCACG
>NW_006968244.1:0-443 GCF_000164805.1 Carlito syrichta | reverse complement strand
CAGATGAGAGACAGACATGGGGCACCCATTAGAAGAAGAGTCAGTCATTGGTGCACTGATCACTGAGGACAGCCAGTTACTGGGACATCCATCACACAGGAGGCCTGGCAATTCAGCACCCAGCAAAGTCAAGGGCTAGTCTTTTGTGCACCCATCACTGAGAAAGCCCAGTCACTGGGGTACCAATAACAGAGACACTGAGACGACCATCAACAAGGAAATACATCTCTGGGCAACCACCACAATGGTGGGCAAGGCACAGAGGCTTCCATAATAGAGAAGAACCATTTAGACGGAGGACCATTCACTCTGGCACCCATCACAGAATGCCAGTCACTACCCATTATGGAAGAGGACCAGAAAGTGGGACACACATCACAAAGGAGGAATAGTCACTGGGGCACAAATTTTAAAGAAGGCCCAATTACTGGTACATCCATAAT
>NW_006968243.1:0-2721 GCF_000164805.1 Carlito syrichta | reverse complement strand
TTAGGTAAGATGGACATCTTCACAATGACGATTCTTCATTCCATGAGCATGGTATATTTTTCCATTTGTTTGTGTCATCTTTGATTTCTTGAGCAAAGTTTTGTAGTTTTCATTGTAAAGTTCTTTCACATCTCTAGTTAGGAAGATGCCAAGGTATTTCATTTTTTTGTGGCTATTGTGAATGGAATTGTGCTTATTTGGATTTCTGTTTATTATTGGTATAAAGAAATTTGATTGTCTTTTGCACATTTTATATCCTGAGACTTTGCCAAAGGACTTTATCAGTGTAAGGAGGGTTTTGACAGATTCTCTTGAGTTTTCAAGGTACACGATCATGTCATCTGCAAAGAGAGATAATTTGACTTCCTCTTTTCTTATTTCGATACCCCTGATTGCCTTCTTTTCTCTGATTGCTCTAGCCAGGACTTCCAATACTATATTGAACAGGAGGGGTGAGAGTGAGCATCCTTGTCTTGTTCCAGTTTTCAGGGGAAATGGTTCCAATTTTTGTCCGTTTAGGAGTATGCTGGCTGTGGGTTTCTCATAGATGGCTTTTACTACTTTGAGGTATGTTCCCTGTATGGCTAGATGTTCGAGGGTTTTTATCAAGAAAGGGTGCTGGATTTTATCAAAAACCTTTTCTGCATCTAATGATATAATCATGTGATTTTTGTTTTGACATCTTTTGATGTATTTAAATACATTTATTGTTTTACAAATGATGAACCAGACTTGCATCACAAGGATGAAGTCTACTTTGTCATAATGGATGATTTTTGAGATGTGTGGTTGAATCCGGTTTACTAGGATCTTTTTGAGAATTTTGGCATCTATGTTCATCAAAGATATCGGCCTGTAGTTCTCTTTTTTTGTTGGATCTTACCTGGCTTGGGTATCAATGTGATGTTAGCTTCATAAAATGATTTGGAGAGGGTTCCATCTTTATCAATAGCCTGAAATAGCTTCAGTGGGATTGGAGATTACAGAAGCAAAACCTCAATTTCTCAACCAACTCATCTTAGACAACCTATCACTGGGAAGAGGAGAACCTATTCAATAAATGGTGCTGGGAAAACTGGCTGACCACATGCAGAAGATTGAAACAGGACCCCTATCTATCCCCATACATAAAAATTAACTCCAAATGGATCAGAGACCTAAATGTAAAACCTCAAATCATAAGAACCTTAGAAAATGAAGGACATGCCCTCATGGAAATCGGAACTGGTATTCAATTCCTGAAAAAAAACTTGAAACCCACAGGCCATAAGGCATAAGATAGACAAGTGGGACCTCATTAAACTGACAAGCTTCTGCAAAGCCAAAGAAACCATCAAGAGAGCAGGAAGACAGCCTACAGCCTGGGAAAAAGTATTTGTTAACTCCAGGTCTGACAAAAGCTTAACATCTTGGATCTACAAGGAACTCAAATGTGCTGAAAAGAAAAAAACAAACAACCACATTATAAAATGGGCAAAAGGTATGAACAGACACTTCACAAAGGAAGACATCCAAGCAACCAACAAACACATGCAGAAATGATCAATCTCACTAATCATCAGGGAGATGCAAATCAAAACCACACTGAGGTACCACCTAACTCCAGTCAGAATGGCAATTATCAATAACTCAAAAAATAATCACTGTTGGAGAGGGTGTGGTGAAAAGGGAACACTCCTACACTGTTGGCGGGAGTGTAAATTAGTGCAACCTCTGTGGAAAGCAGTGTGGCAATTTGTAAAAGCTCTAAACATCAACCTCCCATATGACCCTGCAATCCCCCTACTGGGAATATACCCTGAAGAACTCAAATCACTCTATCAAAAAGATACCTGCACATGAATGTTTAATGCAGCATTGGTCACAATTGCAAGAACCTGGAACCAACCATACTGTCCATCAAAAGAGGACTGTATTAAAAAAATGTGGTACATGTACATGATGGAATACTATGCAGCCATAAAAAAGAACAAAATCATGAATTTCGCTGCAACCTGGATGGAACTAGAGCCTATAATACTGAGTGGCCTCTCACAGAAACAAAGATCTGAGTATCACATATTCTCACTCGTATAGTGGACCTTGATCATCCAACGCACTACCATAAGAAAATGACTGACAGTGGTCAGAAAACATGGGGTGGGGGTTGGGACTAATGGTAGTAAACATCTGTCTGGGGATGGGGAGACACCTGTTATCAACAAGGGGTCTAAATGAAGCTTATTTGTATACCTAACCCTTAACTGTACCCCACAATACCAAAATAAAAAGTATTGATAAAAAAAAGATCTGAATTTTTGTAACCTTTACTTCTCAATGAGTGCTGAACCATGCATAAGTCAGGCTCCTCATGCAATTAATGAGCTACATAGATTTTCCACATTCTTTAGTTGGGTGCTTTATTACATTTTATCTGTTTTAACATTAGCCAATGTCTGGTTTGTTGAAAACCCTACTCAGTGAAATAAAAGTAAAATTTACAAATTCCTAGTTTAATGTGGCTCTCAAATAAACAGTAATGCATTTTCTTCTTACTTCACTCTGATGTCTGATTAGAGTTAACAGACAATATTTCTCTTGAAGTAATTGTTCTTCTATTAGTATCACTTGGTAACAGCTAAGTTTCTGAAGGTAACAGAACAGGTTTGTGCTGACTTGCTTCTATTGTCTTTTGCATTTAGGTACGATTAAGAGATTTATTTTCAGGACTTTGGGTGAGAT
>NW_006968242.1:0-791 GCF_000164805.1 Carlito syrichta | reverse complement strand
TCGGCTTTGATTTCTTTGAGCAGTGTTTTGTAATTTTCATTGTAAAGGTCTCACGTCTCTGGTTAGGAAGATGCCAAGGTATTTCATTTTTTTTGTGGCTATTGTGAATGGAACTGTGTTTTTTATTTGTGTTTCTGTTTGTTTATTATTGGTGTAGAGAAATGCGATTGTCTTTTGTACATTTATTTTGTATCCTGAGACTTTGCCAAAGGCTTTTATCAATGTAAGGAGACCTTTGACAGATTCTCTTGGGTTTTCAAGGTACACCATCATGTCATCTGCATAGAGAGATAACTTGACTTCCTCTTTTCCTATTTGAATACCTCTGATTGCCTCCTCTTCTCTGATTGCTTTAGCCAGGACTTCCAATACTATGTTGAACAGGAGGGGAGAGAGTGGGCATCCTTGTCTAGTTCCAGTTTTCAGGGGAATTGGTTCCAATTTTTGTCCATTTAGGAGTATGCTGGCTGTGGGTTTCTCGTAGATGGCTTTTACTATTTTGAGGTATGTTCCCCGTATGCCTAGATGTTCAAGGGTTTTTATCAAGAAGGGGTGCTGGATTTTATCAAAAGCTTTTTCTGCATCTAGTGATATGATCATGTGGTTTTTGTTTTGACATCTGTTGATGTATTTAATTACATTTATGGTTTTACGAATATTGAACCAGCCTTGCATGCCAGGAATGAAGCCTACTTGGTCATGATGGATGATTTTTGAGATGTATTGCTGAATCCGGTTTGCTAGGATCTTGTTGAGAATTTTAGCATCTATGTTCATCAAAGATATTGGCG
>NW_006968241.1:0-626 GCF_000164805.1 Carlito syrichta | reverse complement strand
GCAAGGGGATTGGTGCTGGAAAGGTGACAAGCTTGGGGGAGCCTCACAAGTAGAGGGGACAGGGGGAAGGACTGAGGAAAGAAGGTTTGCAGGAGAATGAATTTCTTTCTTCTATCTTTCTTTCTTTTTTTCTTTCTTTCTTCTCAATCTTTCTTTCTTCTCTTTCTTTCTTTCTTCTCTTTCTTTCTTTCTTCTCTTTCTTTCTTTCTTTTTTCTTTCTTTCTTTCTTTCTTTCTTTTTTTCTTTCTTTCTTCTCTTTCTTTCTTTCTTTTTTCTTTCTTTCTTTCTTTCTTTCTTCTTTCTTTCTTTCTTTCTTTCTTTCTTTCTTTCTTTCTTTCTTTCTTTCTTTCTTTCTTTCTTTCTTTCTTTCTTTCTTTCTTTTCTATCCTTACTAGGCTGCCCAGGCTGCTCTCAAACCACCCAAATTGGGACATTCTCTTTGCCTGGGCCTCCCAAACTTCTGTGATCACAGTCTTTCCATTTGATCAACATCCTGGTCTTCCTGAATTGTCTTGAACTCGCCAAGGCCAGCCATCACCCATGGTTGCGTTTTGCTTGGGGTCAATGTGTGGGCTTGCTATGGTGTCTAGCCTGGTCTCCAGCTCCTGGTCTCTAGCCATCTTCTG
>NW_006968240.1:0-1098 GCF_000164805.1 Carlito syrichta | reverse complement strand
GACTAATCCAGATGACATAACTGGTTAGCTGAAAAGCTAGCTAGCATACTCAAACAGCAGACTCAAAGCGTTTGCTAACTAGCTAACCTGCTGACTCAACCAGCTGACTTAACACGTTAGTTAACTAGCTAACTACCTGACTCAACCTGCTGACTTAACCCATTAGCAAATTACCTAGCTCGCTGTCTTAACCAACTAACTAAATTAGAAAGTTACTTAACTAGCTGACTTAACTACTTAGCTAGCTGACTTAACTGGCATACTTAACTAGTTAACCAGTTGACTTAGCTACCTGAATTAAATAGTTAGCTAACTATTTAGCTAACTGAATAACTAGCTGAGTTAACTAGTTAGTTAACTATTTAGTTAGTAGACTTAGGTAGCTGACTTAATAGTTGGCATACTAGTGAGCTAGGTGTCTTAACTAGCTGACTTAGCTAGCTAGCTCATTAGCAAGCTGACTTAGCCAGTTGACTTAACTAGTTGGCTAACGAGATAGCTAGCTGACTTAACAAGCTTGTTGACAAGTTAACTAACTGTTTTAACTATTTTGTAAACGACTTAACTAGCTGTCTTAATTAGTTTGGTAACGAGTTAGGTAGGTGACAACTACTTTGCTGACGATTCAGCCGATTACTTATGGTTTAACACGTTGGCTGACTACTCGGCCGACTAATCAGCTGGCTTAACAAGTCAGCCAACTAGTTGGCTGTCTAGTTAGCTGGGTTAATTAGTTGACTGACGAGTTGGTCCACAAGTTAGCTCGGTTAACTAATTGTCAGGCTAGTGTTCTGACCTTACTAGTTGGCTGACTAGTTGGCCGATTCATTAGCTGACTTAAATAGTTGGTTGGCTAGTCAGTCGACTGGTTAGCTTACATAACTAGTAGGCCGACGATTGAGCCCACATGTGAGCTGAATTAACTAATTGGCCGGTGAGTGAGCCAACTGGCTAGCTGTCTTAACTATTTGATAGGCAAGTGAACCGACTGGTCAACTGATTTAACTACTCAGCCAGTGAGTGAGCTGACTGGTCAGCCAACTTTAGCCAGTTAGTGAGTGAGCTGAATGCTCAGAAGAGTTAACTAGTCAGCTGGCG
>NW_006968239.1:2709-3605 GCF_000164805.1 Carlito syrichta | reverse complement strand
AATGGAAGCTCAGAGAAATGGTCACTTCATGAAGAAATAGAGACCATAGAGGCTTGGTCACCAAGTTTCTGACCTATGACTCACAGGAACACAGTTACCCAGTCTTCTGAGATTTTCCTCATGGGGAATCAACCAGTCCCCTGACCTTAGAGCCAAGGAGACCAACACAGAAAGCTTGGTCAGGACCCTAATTAACACAAAGCATCTGATGCAGTCTTGGTAGAGGTGTCTGTTTTGCTCAGATTGAGGTGGTGGCTGGATTCAGAAACCAGTAAACCCGAGTGCCTGGAATGGAGGGTCAGCAGAAGCCCACCCCACCCAGACACACAGCCTGTGCTGAGGTTGACAAACCACCTCCCTACTCTCTGGTCCTGCTCCCAGCGGGCCAAAAAGAGACACCTTGCCCTCTGTGTGCACACATGAGATGGGCCTCAACTCCCCTCCCACATGCACAATCAAGCTGCAAAAGAAAAACAGATGACAACTCCCCCCAATTCCGTTCTGTCTGAGTTCCAGCCTCCAGTCTGCAGGCCAACATGCTGAGCTGGTCTTTGATGCAACCATCTCACTTCAGCCCTGCCCATCAGTTCCAAAGTTTCTTTCAGGGCCTCCTGAACTTCTTCCTAGCAAGCCCTCCTGTTCTTCCCCCCCCACCTCGGTCCAGGCCCATTCAGGACCGCCAGGGACATGCTGAACAGCACATTTTCATCAAGATAGTCTCCACATGCCACAATATTTGCACTTTCAAACAATATAATTTAAGTACATACAAAGTTGTACAAGCAGCACCACTGTCTAATTCCAGAACATGTTCTTTATCTGAAAAATAAACCTTATACCAATCCAGCAGTCACTCCTGACTTCCCCCTCCCCATTCCTAAACCTTCACCCATCTA
>NW_006968239.1:0-1276 GCF_000164805.1 Carlito syrichta | reverse complement strand
TTATCATTTTGCTCAATTGTAAGATTTCTTATACACTGTGGACATTAAACCTTATCATCAGAAATATTTTACAAGTGGTTTTTCCCGTTGTATAGGTTTTCTTTTTCTTTTTGATAGTCTTTTAACACACAAGTTTTAAATTTTTATGAATTTGGAGTTATTTATTTTTTGTCGGTTGCTTCTACCCAACCACAGCTCTCGATACATCTAATTCAACCTCCACATGGCAACCAGAGGGACTTTTCTCTTTTTTTTTTTGAGTTGGAGTCTCACTCTGTCGCCCAGACTGGAGTGCAGTGGCCACTCCCAGCCACCGCAGCCTCGACCTGCTGGGCTCTGGTGATCCTTCCTCCTCAGCTTTCCGAGTAGCCAGAATTACAGGCGCATGCTACCGCGCCCGGTTAATTTTTATTTATTTATTTATTTATTGTAGAGATGAGGTCTCGCCTGCCCAGGCGAGTCTCGAACCCACAGGCTCAGGCAATCCACTCACCTCAGCCTCCCAAAGGCGCAGGATTACAGGCTGAGCCACCGAGCCTGGCTGGACTTTTCTATATGTAAGTATTCTTCCCCTTTCCCCAGCTGCTCTAAACACTGTCATGTGCATGATTTAAACAGTACTTCTCTCACTTATTCTGTAGAGAAAGCACTTGAAAATCTTCCTAAATGCAGATTCTGATTTGGTAGATATCTCCTTCAGGAGATATGGTTACATCTTGTGTTTTCTAAAGATGACCTCAGCAATATCCCCATGTCTGCACCATGCTCCAGAAGTTTCAGTGTCTCGAAAAGGAGGAGGCCATTTCCCCTTCTCTTGAGCCTGGGCAAAACTTTGCAATTGCTTCAACAAATGGAATGTGGTGAGAGTGACCCTGCATGGCTTGTGAGGCTATGTCGCACAGAAAATATGATTTTTGCCTGGTTCTCTTTTAGGACACTTGTTTTTGAACATCCTCCATGCTGTATAGGAACTGATCCTAGCCCATATGAAGAAACTACGTAGAGAGGAACAGGGGCCCCCCAGCCCACAGCCAGCCTGTGAGACAGGTGAGCATTTGCATCTTCAGATGATTCTAGCAGAAGCCTCAGACATTGTGGAGCAGAAATGACCTATCCCTGCAGATTGCTGGTTTGAGAGCAAAAGATATTCTTCCACTGTTTACAAATAACTACATTTGATAGCGATTTGTTATATAAGCAATCAAGAGCTTTAACAATGCTAATACCACTAGTCCATGGACATTACTGAGTAGCCAGATCACTAGACCATCCCATG
>NW_006968238.1:2236-3354 GCF_000164805.1 Carlito syrichta | reverse complement strand
AGGCAAGGTTCTAATGGCTTTGCCTGCTCGACCAGAGCCCTGCCACCATATTTAGCAACTCTTCTTTGTCCCTGGTGTCCCCAATCAAATAATTTGAAAAATCATCCCTTTTATCAACCTTTGCAAAGATCCTTTCCTCTCTATGCAGCTATCTCCAAATACCAAATATTCCCACCCCCTTAGGCAGTAACCACCAGCCATCAGAACAGCTTCCTCCAACTTCTTCCATGATTTTTTCATCTCCTTTTGTCTTCAATTTCTTTGTGATTACAGATATGGTTCTACAGATTACAGGACTCCAAACACTCTATTGAAACAAGACTAAATGCTCTATTGCATAGTTCAATCCTAATGTTTATGCTGTGGGGAAATCAAATGCATTTATGACTTTTCACACTTTGCTTTTTATCCTGCATTGGGTCAGATGCAGTGACTCTTCTCTATTATAAAACATTTGGTTATCCGGTTCTATAAATACATTTGTTTTGATTAAAAATCAAGTCAAGCCAGTAAATAACACAAAAATGGGCAGCAATAATTTGACCATAGCCCTGTCTTAGTGCCTCCTGAAACCAGGGTATTTCACAGGAGGATTGAAAATAGGGTCCCTTTAATCCTTGCTTCCTGCATTCCATTTAGTGAGTCAGAGAGTTTTTCGAAACTTATATGAAGACTCATACCTTGACCCCAAGTACTTTTCCTTCTGAAAAGGAAGTTTGGTGATTCAGACAAAAATTAACTTTCCTGTTTAAGAGAGTCTGAAGAAGCTGGACTCAGTGGCTCAGCCTGTAATCCCACGCCTTTGGGAGGCTGAGGTGAGTGGATTGCCTGAACCAGCGGGATCGAGACCCGCCTGGGCAGGTGAGACCTCATCTCTACAATAAAATTAAAAAATTAGCCAGGCGTGGTAGCGCGCTCCTGTAATTCCGGCTACTTGGAAGCTGAGGCGGAAGTATTGCCAGATCCCAGCAGGTGAGGCTGCGGTGGCCGGGAACGGCCACTGCACTCCAGTCTGGGTGATAGAGTGAGACTCCCACTCAAAAAGAAAAAGAGAGAGAGCCTGAAGAAAAAGAGGAAAATAAAGAAGTCTTTATTTTCTTTAGTAAAAAAAAATATTC
>NW_006968238.1:0-1256 GCF_000164805.1 Carlito syrichta | reverse complement strand
AAATTCAAGTTTACATGAACAAAGTTAAGAGATAGCTATAGTGCTGGACGGTCAGTGTTGGAATTCTGACACAACTACTTATTTGTTCTGTGACTTTAGCAGACTTGACTGCTCTGTGCCTCAGTTTCCTCATCTGTAAAATGAGGATCACAATAGTGCCTACTTCATAAGATTGTTGTATAGAGTAAATGAGTTAGGACATACAAAGTGCTTTAGAGGGTTTCAAAATATAGTAAGGGACATATAAGTTGTTTGCTTCTTTGTTTTTGAATCAACGGTCTTGTTCTTTCACCCAGACTGGGGTGTAGTGGCATGATTACAACTCACTATAGCCTCAACCTCCTAGGCTCAGGTGACACTCCCGTCTCAGTCTTTCGAGTAGCTGGGGGCTAAAGGCATGTGCCACCACACTCAGGTAATTTTTTAAATTTTTTGTAGAGATGAGTTGTTGCTATGCTGCCCAGGCTTGTTTCAAATGCCTAGGCTCAAGCGATCCTCCTGTCCTGGCCTCCCAATGTGCTGAGATTACAGACATGAGCCACTGCACCCAGTCCATATAAATAAATAATTAAATATATATATTTATGAGAAAGGGACTACTTTGAGATCATGTGGCCCTAATGTCTCAAAACTTTGTGGGCATCTAATCCACAGTTTTCTCATGGCTAGTCTGAACCATTGACTGCTACATATTGATACTATTGATATTTGCTTAAATTTAAATGTAGTTGCTAACATGTAAAATGAAAAATAATAAGGATGTACAGCTTTTCTTGCAAAAACTTCTGAAAACACATTCCTATGTGAACTCTATTCTCAGAGGCCCCAAATCAAGTGGTATTAAGGGACCATTACCTGCTGCAGCAGGGGCAGGTCTTTTCTTCATTTTCACATGAGTTTGCCATTGACCACACTACCCACCCCTCTCTGTAACTCCTCCTATTTTGGCTGAGTGCCACCTACCAAGTATTATTCCATCAATACTGTTACTTTTCCAGTCATAGAAAAAAACTAAAAACTAAATATGTCCCCATACCCATGTACTTTTGAGAAATAAAAAAATGGAAACAAAGACTGAGAGATCCACATGTCCAGGAAAATGTGAGTCAGACTTGCTTTTTCAGAACATAAAGAGGATTTCTGGGTTGAATATACCGACAAAGTGCATCTGTAGCAAAAGAATACAGCATAATCCTCCATTAAGAAAACAAACTATAAAAAGAACCATGACTGAATGACGGGTATGTGAAAAGATG
>NW_006968237.1:0-874 GCF_000164805.1 Carlito syrichta | reverse complement strand
TGTCTAATTTTTCTGTGTTTCAGTTTCTTGTAGATCATAGATGTTATGCCTCTTTATATAGGTGGAGAATCGTTTTTCCCATTCTGTTGGCTGTATCTCTTCTCTTCTGATGGTTGTTTTTGTTTTGCAGAAGTATATTAATCTGATAAGATGCTACTAGTCTAACTTACTTCTTAAGGCATGAGTATTTAGGGCTCTGAAGAGGAATTAGTTTCAGGTTCCAGTTTCCCTAATGGTGTCTCCTACGTTTTCTAAGATTATTATAATTTGGTGTTTTACGTTTAGGTCTTTGATCCTTTTAGAGTTAATTTGGATGGTGATAGATAGGGTTTCTCTTGCAATCTTGTGCATGTTCTCAGCCTTTTCCCAACACCATGTACTGAATATGTTCTCCATTACCCAGTGGATCTTGGAGGTTTATTCAAAGATGATTTGGTTCAGAATTTGAGGATTTCATTCTCTGTCCTGATCCGTTGACCTATGGACCTATTCTTGTCCCAATATCAGGCTGTGTTGATTAACGTAAACATATAGTAAAGTTTGAAATCTGGAACTGTGATAGCTCCTGCTTTGTTTCTTATGATAAGATTCTTTTGGCTATTCATGATTGTTTATGGTTTCATTTGAATTATTTATTGTAATTTCCAGTTCTGAGAAGAATGATTTTAACTTAATGGTTATACCATTGAATCTGTAGATTGTCTAAAATTCTAATTTTCACATTAAAAGAGGTAAGTAATGTCAGGGAAACAAGCATGCCAAATTGTTATTTATGACATCAGCCACAGAACTTTGACATCATAATGGGAGGGACCTTGACTACTGAGGAAAACTTAGGCTTCAAGCACTTGTGTACACTGCTCTGCCAAATGCG
>NW_006968236.1:0-951 GCF_000164805.1 Carlito syrichta | reverse complement strand
CCCCTCTGCCCACCTCATTCCCCAGGGAGGACCCGCTTGCTCAGCCCAGGGTCTGCCTCAGGGAAAGGGAGGACGTGACTCTCAAACCTTTGGGGGGCAGGGATGGCCAGGTGACACATGCCTGTCTCCTCGGCACTGGGGCAGCCGAGACAGATAGATGGCCAGAGCCTAGGAACTCGAGACAACAAAAGCCCAACGCAAGGACACCATAGCAAGCCCAACGTTGACCCCAAGCAAAACCCAGAAAACCTTGGGTCAGGGCAGTCCTCAACAGGAGGATTGCCTTCAGTCCATAGTTCATGACAAGGCAGGAAGACCAGGATTTGACCAAATGGAAAGCCTGTGATCGCATCAGTTTGAGAGGTCCAAGCCAAGTGGATGGCCAAAATTGGGTGGTTTGAGAGCAGCCTGGGCAGCCTAGTGAGGAAAGGAAAGAAAGAAAGAGAGAAAGAAAGAAAGAAAGAAAGAAAGAAAGAAAGAAAGAAAGAAAGAAAGAAAGAAAGAAAGAAAGAAAGAGAGAAAGAAAGAAAGAAATCCATTCTTCTGCAAACCTTCTGGCCTCAGTCCTTCCCCCCTCCCCTCCAACATGTGAGTGTCCCCTAAGTTTGGCACCTTCCAGCCCTTACCACCCACAATGGCTGTCCCCACTTTGGTGCATGAGTTCCCTAGGCTCTCTGGCTGAGTTCTTGCCCACTCTCCTCTCCAAGGTGAGGATTGTGCCCCAGGAAGGCCGACCCTCCAACTCAGAAATGAGTAACTTCTGCCATGAAAGGACGGGGACACTTCCCTCACCTGGGGATATTTCTTCTGCACCAATCCCATTTTTCCTGGCTCTAAAGCCAATCGTCCTGTGAACACACCACGTGCAGTTAAGAATCTGTGTACGATTCTGATGTTTTTGGAGACAGGATCTGGGTTTGTTGCCCAGGCTGGGGCCTGGGGACACAAGTG
>NW_006968235.1:0-806 GCF_000164805.1 Carlito syrichta | reverse complement strand
TTAGGTTCCTCGGGACAATCAAGGGCGGATTCCCGGAAGAAAAAGTATCATCTTGCCGTATTAGATGTAACTTTGGTCTTAAGATGAACTTTGTAATCCCTAAAATTCCGTTTGTACTTTATTTGGAGAGGGACCGAGAGTTTTGCAGTTGCCAAATATTTAGTACGAATTGTTAAAATGTAACCAGGATTCATGGAATCCACATCCTAGGAAACATCTGGGCATCTGCATTTTTTGTATACAGAGTTTCTGGTTGAGAACGGAAAGGGAATCGAGTTCTTGTAGTTCTTAATCACCTAAATCTACAACGTCTCTTGATAAGGTTTAATCAGCAATGTGGGCTTCTATGTCGCAACATTTTTAGTTTGTCTTTTGAAAAGGGAACCAGGAATCTTGAGTTCCAATTCCAAAAGAACTTTAAGGGAGACTTTCTCTTGATATCCAAGCAACTGGAATTCTAGGTCACCACGAAAAGTCTCGGTGTCTTGTTGAGAATGAAGCAGGAATTTCGGTAATGGGAAACCTCATATACAGAACACTACACCACCTGTTACTACGGAACAATAAGGAATCTTGGTTACAAGTCCTCCATCCCAAGCACCTATAGAGCATCTTGCTAAGGGTTTTGGGAGTAGGAATCTGGATAATGGGAGTCCTCATATACAGTAAACTGCCCTGTCTATTGCTAGAGAAGCATAAGGAATGTGGTTTACACGTGTCCTCAATCCCCAAAAAAACTTCAGGGTGTCTTGCTAATGGCTAAATACGAATTTGGGTATTGAAGGATAATCTGGGTAAATGAAATC
>NW_006968234.1:4000-4753 GCF_000164805.1 Carlito syrichta | reverse complement strand
CAGCGAGGTCGCTGCAGTGTTAGGACTCTGAGGACAGCCAAGCCCCACCCTGCGCCAATGTAGCTCTTTCATCAGGCTCCATTCACTTCCCTTTCTTGCACCCGTCCCCATCCTCATCTCCCGGCTTCCGGGTGTCCTGAAGTCCTCCCTGTGAACTCCCAGGACAAGCACGTCAAAGGGCAACAAAGGCTGAAGTAAAGATTTGCAGTTCTCTTGGAGATGACCCGGGATTTCCACTGGCGCCAGATACAAAAAACCCAGTCAGTAGCCAAAAGGAGCCTCCTCACTTCCGGCAGCTCTCTAATTGGACAGTCTCCAAGTCGCCATCCACTGATTGGATAAGGCTCCAGGTCCCGCTCAGATCTTGAGTTACAGAAGATGCATTCAAGCGGGGCTGCGGGATGCAAGAAAAACACGTCTGCTCACACCTTCTAAGAAGGAATTAAGTTTGGAGGAAAGGTATGTAAGAAAATACTTACATTTCACAGAGATCTGAAGATCTGGCTTTTCTTTCAGTGTGTATTTATTTTATATTTAGAAAACAAAATAAATGTGTTGTTATGTTTTGGTAGAAAGGCAACTTTTTTTAAAATCAGTTTTCGCATTGTCAGGTGCATGCCGCGGCCGCTATGCTGGCCTCTGTTTTGGGAAATTTTCCATTGTCTGATAGTATACAACACAAACCTGTAAGAGAAAGTCCAAGAGGAATAATTAGGAGAAAGAAAGTACAGCTGCAAAAACAGAGTTATCTGA
>NW_006968234.1:0-2781 GCF_000164805.1 Carlito syrichta | reverse complement strand
TCCACAAATCCTATTTAAAATTGGAAGACTCAAACCTGTAATCCCAGCACCTTGGGAGGCTGAGTTCAGAGGATTGCGTGGGCTCAGATGTTCGATACCAATCTGGGCAACTTGGTGAGACCTAGTCTCTACAGTAAATCAAAGAAAATTAGCCAGGCATGGTAGTGTGCATCTGTAGCTCCATCTTCTTTGAAGCCTGAGGTGGAAGAATTGCCTGAGCCCAGTAGTTCAAATCTGCAGTGACCGTGAGCGTGCCACCTCACTCAAACCTGGGAAACAGGGTGAGATTCCAACTCAAAAAATAAAATAGGAAGAATCCTAGTGTTAACTTGTGATCTTAGAATTCCTCAACTTGTCATCTTCATAAATGTTCACATTTTCTTTATTAACAAAGGTGCTGATGAGCTCACATGTATTTAATCCATAAGGTGTAATGAAGGCTGACCTGGCCTTCATTATTGTATCCTATCTCATATTTGGGAATCAATAAAAAAAAAAACGCTTGGAACATGTGAATTGAAATATATCTTGTAGCCGGGCTTGGTAGCTCAGCCTGTAATCCCACAACTTGGGAGGCTGAGGTGAGTGGATTGCCTGAGCCCGCGGGTTGAGACCCACCTGGACAACTTGGCGAGACCTCATCTCTACAATAAATTAAAAAAAAAATTAGCCGGGAGTGGGAGCGCGTGCCTGTAGTTCCAACTACTTGGAAGGCTGAGGTGAAAGGATCGCCGGAGCCCAGGAGGTCCAGGCTGCGGTGGCCAGGAGCAGCCACTGCACTCCAGTCTGGGTGACAGAGTGAGACTTCAACTCAAAAAATAGAAGAAATATGTCTTGTAATCCCTGCAATTTGGGAGGCTGAGGCGAGTGGATTGCCTAAGTTTGAGACCCGCCCAGGCCACTTGGCGAGACCTCGTCTCTATAGTAAATGAAAAATTAGCTGCGTGTGGTAGGGCACACCTGTAGTTTTGGCTACTTGGAAGACTGAGACAGAAGGATCGCCGGAGCCCAGCAGGTCGAGGCTGCAGTGGCTGGGAGCGTGCCACAGCACTCCAGACTGGACAATGGAGTGAGACTCCAATTCAAAAAAAGGAAAAAGAAATATTTCATTAACCGCCGAGTTTTATGCCATAGATATAACAACATGAAAGTTGGTTCGTCGGGGGAAAAAAAGAATTGCCTCTGAGGTCATGGGAATTTAGGGCCATCAATTATTAGGAGGCTACATGGAAACAGAAGTGTTCCCAGAGTTTTCCACTGGCTAGACAGACAAATTTCTCAGATGGACCCTAGTGAGGTAGGCGCATCCCTCAATGCTGTGGGTGACAAGCCTTACATCCAAAGCAGAGATGCAAATTGATGAGTTTCCAACTTCCCCTATGTGCCTCTCACTTTGAATGTCATTGCCCCAAAGCTGGATCACCATCTGTTCCTGAGGGGTCAGGTCGCCCTCTGTGTCTCTTTGACACTGTCCGTCAGGGCACAGTTGAGATGTGCCCAATGAGTACGTGGAAAATGCCTGAGCCACCATCAGCTTCAGGGTGACTTCACGTCCACTGAAATGGGTTGGTAAAAGTGGTTCGATAGGCCACGTGCAGCCGGATCCGTGACCTGCGGACAAGGAGCTCTCAAGACTCTAGGGTTCCCTGCATGCCCCTTGACTCGCGAGTCAGCCAGCTCTTCCCACCTACAATGCCAGTGCAGGGAGAAATCTTAACGTTTTCTTGCCTCACACAGCCACCGTTTGATCGCATCACATGTCACTCAAGACCTGAGAGGTGGACCCTGGAGCCTCATCCAATCAATGAGCATTATGTTCTCAAATGGCCAATCAGGAGTTGGAAGTGAGGGGGCAGGTCTTCTTCTTTTGTGCCTGCTCACAGACTGGGTCTTCCCCGCTGGACTGTCCTGTTATCTGGGAATATCTGGTAAATTACAAAGTATGAATTTATTTATTTGTTTTGAGTCGGAGTCTCTCTGTCACGCAGGCTGGAGTGCAGAGGCATACACACAGCCACCACAGTCACGGAAGGAAAACAAGAGATTCTGGGGGATTTCAGTGCATGGAACAATAGATGTCACCTTGGAAATCAAGAGAAAAAAATCCCAGGCTCCTCAGGAACTATTTCCATAGGAGCAGACCACATTGCAAACCTCATTTCAAGCTCTGATTCCACGTTGACCTGGGTCATCTGCTTCATTCACTTCTACCTACCTGAGGGTCTGGCTAATATGTGTCTCCAGGGCTCTTTGCTTAACTCCAGAGAGATGGTCAGGTCTGGCTTAGAGGCAGCAAGATCTGTTTTATTAGAAAAAAGTAACATGACACTTGCTGATTACTGTGCACAGGAAAGAATACACTAATCCGGGCTCGGTGGCTCAGGCTGTAATCCCGCCCTTTTTGAGACTGAGGTGAGTGGATTGCCTGATCCCGTGGGTTCGAGACCCACCTAGGCAACTTGGTGAGACCGCATCTCTACATTAAATTTTATTTTAAAAATTAGCCGGGCCTGGTAGCGCGCGCCTGTGGTTCCAGCTACTTTGGAAGGCTGAGGCGGAAGGATCGCCGGAGCCCAGCTGGTCGAGGCTGCAGTGGCTGGGAGCGGCCACTGCACTCCAGCTTGGGTGACAGAATGAGACTCCAACTCAAAAAAAAAAAATACACTAAACAAGATTCTACAAAATTAATTCCCAAATATTGTTATTCCACCGTGCATTTAGAACATTTCAGAATAATCTTAAGATTGTAGGTCCTTAGCTCAGCACTAATGAATCAAAAAT
>NW_006968233.1:5757-6629 GCF_000164805.1 Carlito syrichta | reverse complement strand
TTACACCATGCCAGCTTCTTCCCTCTTCTTCCCCGTTGTCCCGTACTTATATCCCTTGGTCTCCACCCACAAGTCCCGTAACAGCGTGTCAGCAGTTCATAGGCTCTGCAGCGTTGCACTTGCGCGGTGCGCAGTGAAGGAGGGCCCGGCGGTATATCATGCACCTAATCATGGGACTTGGCAGAGGTCCCGGGCGCCATCTTGGCTCAGGCCGCGCTCTCCACACATCCTGTCTGCCACCCTTGGGTGGGGGGAGGGCCCCTTTCTTTCCCAATCCCTCCATTGTCCTCCGTTCATGCAGTCCTTTCTCTGGGGAGCTGTGGAAGATAGACGTGATGCACGTGGGAGGTGTCTTTTTTGTGTCCAGAGTTGCCATCACCAGGACGGGGAATGGCAGCATGATCATGGCCCCCAGAGACTCGATCTGCAGGGCTCAGATGTTACTCCTGAGCCCTGGCTGCTAATTTAGGGACAGAGTCCCCAGGCATCAATAATTTAAGAAACTTATTATCTCAGTCATTTGGGTTCTGGGAAGAAAAGATGAGCTGTCAGTTACCATAGCTTTTAAACGTGAGTTTAAACAATCCAAAATATCAAGGGACTGTTCGATTTTTTAGGTAACCTAAATCATATTGGAGGAGAAGTAAAACAACCTGCAAAAGAATAATTTTGATTAATAACAGTTTTGACTTGTGATGAAAAAAGAATGGGGCCTCCTAAGAAAGAGGAATGATTAGTAAAAACAGTAATAAACTTAGCATCCCATGTAACAGGCTGGAACACTGGAGGACTTGGGATATAAGCCAAATAAGATTTTCCTGAATAAATACAACCCATCTGGCACACTATAATAGTCAGCATAGCAAAAAAAC
>NW_006968233.1:0-4671 GCF_000164805.1 Carlito syrichta | reverse complement strand
CACTTTGGAAATGAGTAACATACATTTGCCACAAAACATTAGGGTTTTGTCTGCAGGGATTAACTCCTGGGGGAAGTGAGTTATTAGAAGTAGGACACAGCTGGGCTCAGTGACTCAGCCTGTAATCCCGTGCCTTTGGGAGGCTGAGGTGAGTGGATTGCCTGAGCCCACGGGTTTGAGACCCGCCTGGGCAGCGAGACCTCATCTCTACAATAAATCAAAAAATAAGCCGGGCGTGGTAGCACATGCCTGTACTTCTGGCTACTTGGAAGGCTGAAGCGGAAGCATCGCTGGAGCCCAGCAGGCTGCGGTGGCTGGGAGCAGCCACTGCACTCCAGTCTGGGAGACAGAGTGAGACTCCAACTCAAAAAAAAAAAAAAAAAAAAAGAAGTATGACACAAAGTACAATTTTTATGATTTGTCTAGCCATTTCTCTTGGAATGTGAATCTGGTGCCTTAAAGACTCAGAGTTTTGGTGATGAATTTTATGGTATTGCTGAGCTTGATTGACTAAAGAGCCCACAAGGAGAGGGCACATGACCGATTATGTCAAGGCATCTGCTAATTGATTATCTTGATGTAGAGGTCCAGGGAGTCCTGAATGAAATCTAATATGACCGATGAAAAATGATTGGTTTCTAACAATTATTAGTTGCTGTAATTGGATAAGTAAATCAAGAATAGTTGCCTTATTAACAGGAATGGTGGCTTTTTAAAATATGAGACAACAGCCCTTTTATATAACAGGAATCAATACAGAAAGACAATTTTCTCCTCTTCAATCAAGACGGTCACAAATAAAAATCCCTCCCCACTGGCGCCACTTGCCAGAGGTCTTGTGGCACCAAGATGCAAATTTAAATTACCTGGATATTTTGATTCGTGATACCCAGCTGCTGCTTCTTTCAAGCTTTTCCTTATCCTCAGGGTTAGAGGATCATCATCAACAGGGGCAGTGGCTAACATTGCCTGAGAAAGAACAGGAATTAGTAAGAGAGTTCTTTCACCTGGTTCCACTTTTACTCTAGTAGTCATTTTATCAATCTCTTGTGGATCTAAGATATCTCTAATTATTTTCCATAATGCAAAAGAATCTACAGGCACTCGTTCCGGATTGTGGAGAGTGTACTAAACTTTCAATTTTTCCCCAACCTTTGTCCATGTTTCTGAACTAATGATGTCTTCTTCAGGGAACCAGGGGCACTGTTCTTACACAAAATGTAGAAAACAAGATAATCGTGTATAGGAAATTTTAATTCCTCTTTTAGAGTGCATATGCATCAACATACTTATGTACACTTTTTTTTCTTTAAATTTACTGTGACCCATGTTCATATCATGTCTTTAAAACTGCTTACCCGTCTTAGCTTTGCTCTACCAAGGGGTCTGCAGCACCCTAGGCAAGGCTTTATCCATTCAGATTAAATAAAGGTTTTACTTTCAGGTCCCTGTTCAGGCACCACTTGCCGGGGTCCCGCTCCAGCAGGTCTGGGCTTCCTGAAGGAGGAATGGTGTTGGCATGGGAGAAAACTTCGACACTGACTCTGATGTTATGCAGGACATTTGCCCATCTATTTTTCTTTTCATTTTTTTTATATTTTAAGTTACATACAGTTTGGCCTTAAAACTCAGACGTCTTTATTTTTTTTTAATCTTTGTTCTAATGGCGATGAAATACTGTCTTCCCTCAAATTTGTGACAATGTATCCACCAATAGAGTCTTAAAGCATGTAATTTTTCACAACGTGTTTTTTGTAACTATTCACCCTAACCATCTAAACTGTTAACAACTTAATGACTAACCTATGTTTTCCTAACATTTTATTGTTTCTATACACTATTACAAAGTCTATTCTACTATTTCATCCTTTCTATATTAATCACCTACTCTAAAAGCAAAAAGTTTGTGTTTACTGAAAGTTATACGACCCATCCCATCTGTTTTCTTGCAAAAATTGCTGCACCTAAAATTAAAGCACTCGTAATCTTCACAACAACCTTTTTCGTTATGCTTATAAATACCTATATAACACTTCACAATTAGCAAAATGAATACAACATCCCCAAAGCTCTCTTATTTAGAAACCAACTTAAAAAAACTAAAGTTAATAAGCCTATTATGATGCCAAACATGATGCTTATAATTTGCATCCATAGTCCCCTGAGAGGGATAAGGAGAGCACTAATGTACAGTCAACCCAAGGCTCCCAGGGGTAGGAGATTGCCACCCGCAATTTTTAGTCTTGTGGTGGGTTAAAACACCAAAAGGGCAGGGACAGAGAAATTCAAATGGAAGGTCATATCTCAGCAGAAAAATTTCCATTTCACTCATTGCTTGTCTCTACTAAAAGATTCTTTTAAGGGACTACTATTTTCTTTCATCTCCCAACTCTCCAGGTACCGAGGGTGAACATAACAAGATGAGTAGTAGAAGCAGGACCAATAGCTGCCCAGAGGTGCCCTGCAACCTGGAGTTTTTGGCTTTCTGGATCCTGTTAACGTGAAGGCCTCTATGGTTGGCTCCTGACACCAGGTCATTGGAAGTGAGCGGACCTCTTGGTGGGGCCATGAGTGGAGATTGGATGCCAGGTGCAAGGACTCATGCCTGTCATTCTGGTCATCTGGGAGGTCGAGGAGAAAGGATTGCATGAACCTCCATGTTCAATACCAGCCCGGGCACCATGGCGAGACCTTGTCTCTACAAAAAGCCAAAATATTAGCTGGGCATGGTGGCATGTGCCATCATTCTGGCCATTTGGGAGGGTGGAGAGGGATGATCACCAGACCCCAGGCAGTGGAGGACGTGGAGGTCGAGCGTGGGCCACTTAGTTCCAGCCGGGGCTACAAAGCGGGACTCTGACTCAGAATAAAAATACCAACCATCCACCACCACCACAACCACAGGCAGTGCTCAGGTGCTCAGTCTGTCATCCTGTCCCTTCAGATGCCCAGGCAAGTGAATGACCTGAGGCTGTGCGATTGATAGCAGCTGGGGACATGGGGCGAAACCTCAATGTCACCATCACAAATAAATCTAAAGATTAGCCTAGCATGGTGTCACAGGCATGTGGTTCCAGCCACTTGGTGTCCAAGGCGGGAGGATATCCTGAGCCCGGCAGGTGGAGTATGAAGAGGCAGTGAGCATGCCCCTGCACTCTGACCTGTGTGACAGAGTGGGATTCTGACTCCAAATAATAATAATCACCACCACCACCATCCCTGCCACCCAGCATGAAGAGACACCCTCAGGGATGGGAGAAGAAAAGGCACTTTCTAATCTTTCATTTGCGGGAGTTTTCAAAGGCCCATCCCTCACCTTCAGCCACGTGCCCCAGAAGGTCAGCCTCCACTGTCCACCTTTGTGCTCCACAGCAAAGATGCATGTGAGCTCATGGAACAGATGGCCCCGAGCTAGGGCCGCCGTCGGGCAAAGATCGTTCAAGGCAGTCCAGCAATTCCATGGCCTTCCCAGGCTCCTGTCGCGCTGTCTGCCAACTTCGGGCAGGGAGAGGGCCCCTTCCTCTCCTGATCTCCCCATTTTCTGCAGACCACGTGGCCATTTCCTGCAGAGCCGTAGATGCAAGTAGTGACACACGTGGAGGCATCTTTTTTGTCACCAGAGTCTCCATCAGACGATCTGGGACATAGCAGTACGATCATGGATACTGGTACCTCGACCTGTGGGGTTAAGTCAGTCCTCCCCTTCAGCTCCCGAGCATCCAGGACTCTGGGGACCACCACGCCAGACTCGATTTTGGAGACCTCTCACTGAAATAAGGTCTCGTCACTTTACCTGGGCTTGTCTCTAAATCTTGGGCACAGGCAGACTCCTGCCTCGACCTCCCAGGTCGCGGGACTAACGGCCGTTTGCAACAGTGCCTGACCTGGATTCACACATACTGTCAGTGGGGGCTATGCAAAGGAACGCCCCAGGATCGAGGCCACTGCATTCCATGTAGCCGGGTCTGTGGGTGCCACCATGCGCAACACCCCTTTTTGGATTCCAGTTAGCAATGAGGTCTTCCTATATTGCCAAGGCTGGTCTCGAAACCCCAATCTCAAGCAGTCCCCCACCTTGGCCGCAATAAGCCACAGCACGATTGTCTGCCTATCCACCATCTTTCAGGAACTCTAGGCCCAATCCGGGGTCTCCTTCCCCAATGTTCTCTGTCTGTTCACGATGATCCCTACTCCATAGACAAATGGATGCTCTTCTTTTTTATCCTTTTTTCCTTTTTTTCGTAGAGTCTAAGTCTCATTCTGTCAGCCAGGCTGGAGGGTGGTGGTTCACTCCCGGACACTGCTGCTGTGGATTTCTGGGCTCTGGTGAGCCTTTCCATGGCCTTTCAAGGAGCCAGAATGACAGGCACATGACACCATGCCCGGATCATTTGGAATGGAATGTATAAAAGAGGTCTCGCCAAGTTGCGGGTGCAGGTCTTGACCAGTGGGTTTGTGCCAGCCTCTAGTCAGGGTTTCCAAAGCTCTGGGATGACAAAGTTGAGCCCCCGAGCCTGGCCTCGATCCTTCATCCAAAATGAACCAGCATGCATGGTGTGGCTGCTCCGTGTGGAATCCCAATTCCCTGGGAGCCGGAGACGGAAGGATGGTTGGAGCCCAGGAGGCCAAGGCCAGGTCGGGGCACACAGGGAGACCCCCATCTCCGCAGCC
>NW_006968232.1:0-752 GCF_000164805.1 Carlito syrichta | reverse complement strand
CCTTTTAATACGCTGGAATAAACTGTATAATTCTAGCTTCAAAAATGACAGCTACAGCGTTTCTCACATAAATTCTGAAGTTTTATTCTGCCTTAATTGAAACTTGAGATTCCAGATCTATATCATTCTTAGAAAACTGAACCTTGAGATACAGTGTACCTAAGTGCTATTCAGAAGGCAGAATGCATAATAAATCTTAAAAATTTTAGAAAAAAACAGTATCATAATTTAATGCAGCTTTATGCATTCTGAAAATTTATGTTCATTTTCTTGGTGCATTCTGTATTTTTCTGCTTGTAAATTATGATTAAATATTACAGAAGTGCAATCCTTAGAGAAAAGTTTCCATTATAAATTTGAAGGAAATATAAAATCAAGTTCCCTTTATATTTTAAACTAATTTATATTTTTAAAAGAGTATTTCCATTGAATCACCTAGTATATTCTCTACCTAATACATAATGCTGTACTCTCCAACAAAGTATCCGATTAATCTGGGAGTTTTAATCACCAAGAACTTAAAATGAGAACACAGAAAAAAGAGAATTCGGAGCCTAGAATATATAATCCAAAACAACATGGAGATTTACAAAGTTGTACGTACTTGGACTCTGCTTTAGTATAAAAATTTAGATAATTGAAAATTCTGGAAAATTGATTATGATCTTAGCAAAAGCAATGTTCAAATCCTGTAGGAAAAACCTCTCAAAGTCTGTTACACAACACTGAAAACACCCAAGAGTTTCTAAACT
>NW_006968231.1:0-751 GCF_000164805.1 Carlito syrichta | reverse complement strand
AAACAAAAGAAACCGTCAGAAGGGCAGGAATACAGCCAACAGAGTGGGAAAAACGATTCTCCACCTATATATCTGTAAAGAGGCAATACATCTAGGATCTCCAAGAAACTCAAGCACTCAGAAACATCAGACAAACATTAATTTTGAAAAGTGTGCAAAATACGTGATTGGACACTTTTCATAAGAGGAGATATGGGTAGCTAGCAACACATGAAAATTGCTCAGCCTCACTCATCCTCAAAGAAATGCAAATGAAACCACTATGAAATATCACATACCCCCTGTGATACTGGCAATCATTAATAAAACAAACCATAACAGATGCAGGTCAGGATATTGGAAGAAATAAATGCTTCTACACTGCATGTGGACTGAAAACCAGAACAATATCTTTGGAAAACAGTGTGGTGGTTTGTAAAGGAACAAGTTCTTGACCCACCATGTGACTCAGAATTTCCCCTGTCGAGAATACACCTGAAGGAACTCAAATAATTTTTACCAAAAACATACCGGCACCCGTATGCTTTTTGCAGCTCTTATCACAATTGCAAAAAAACATAGTACCACACATGTTGCCCATCAAAGCTGGAATGGGTAAAAAATGAGGTATATACACAGTGGAATATTATGCAGCTATAAAAAAGGATAGATAGAAGGATTGTGAAAAAGTTTGGTCGTTATGAAGTAGGTCATTTTCAGTGATTTTCACAGGACCATAGAACAGAGTTCCATACGTTCTCACTCATGAGCT
>NW_006968230.1:0-772 GCF_000164805.1 Carlito syrichta | reverse complement strand
TTCAAGGACTGTGTACAGTGCTCTGCCAAATGCGGTAGACATGGTGGATTTTCATACAAGAAGTGAAGTAAACAAGGTGTTCACACCTATCCCAAAACTTCCTGTGAAAAGTGGTCATTCAAGAATTCACTGAATAATGTAGTATCCATTTTTTTTTAAAGCAGGAGTAATTGAGAGGCCAGAAATGCACCCAGAGTGGGAGGGGATTTGAGGGGGTGCCCACGAGTTAGTCTTTTATTATTATGTTCACAAGAGTTTTGTTGGAGCTTGCTTATAGCACAACCAAATAAGATTTTAACAGTTTCTTTAATTTAGAAACGTTCGATGTTTTTCTTATTGTTTAACAGTTTTGGAGCAGATTTCCTATCAGGATTCGAGCATTGCTTTAACTAAGACCAAAGTCAATTTTCCAGAATTTTCAAGTATATAAATTTTTATAGTAATGAGGAATCCAAATACTTGCCTTTTTGTAAATCTCCATGTTATTTTGCTTTATAAATATTCGGGCCCAAATTGTTTCTCATTTTAAATGCTTCGTGATTAAAAGTATCATACTAACCTGAGACTTTGTTGCAGAGTTCAGCCTTATGACTTACGTAGAGAAAATACTAGGTGATTCAATGGAAATACTCTTTGAAATGTATAAATTGGTTTAAAATATAAGGGTATGCGATTTTATTTTTCTTTCACATGTGTAGGTGAAACTTTTTTCGAAGGATGGCATATCTGTAACATTTAGTCAAAAAAAACTAGCAGAAAATGCAGAGTGTAC
>NW_006968229.1:0-4219 GCF_000164805.1 Carlito syrichta | reverse complement strand
GAGCAGTTTTTCCTACAGAATTTTAACATTGTTTTTTTAAGATTGTAATCATTTTTCCAGAGTGTTCAATTATCTAAATTTTTATACTAATGTAGAGCCCAAATACTTACTACCTTTTAAGTCGCCATGTCATTTTGCTTTATGTATTTATTTGGCCCCATATTCTCTTTTTTCTCAGTGCCTCATTTTAAATGTTTGGTGACTAAAAGTATCAGATTAAACGGATACTTTGTTGCAGAGTACAGCCTTATAACTTAGGTAGAGAAAATACTAGGTTATTCAATGGAAATACTCTTTTAAAAATATAAATTGGGTTAAAATATAAAGGGAATGTGATTGTATATTTGCTTCAAATATATAAGGGAAACTTTTCGCTAAGGATTTCCCATCTGTAACATTTCATCAAAATTAACAAGCAGAAAATACAGAGTGCTCCAAGAAAATGTACACAATTTTTAAATGGAGCCGGGCTCAGTGGCTTAGTCTGTAATCCTGCACCTTTGGGAGGCTGAGGTGAGTGGATTGCCTGTGCCGGCGGGTTCGAGACCCGCCTGGGCATCAAGATCTCATCTCTACAATAAATCAAAAATCAGCCATGTGTGGTAGCACATGCCTATAGTTTCAGCTACTTGGAAGGCTGAGGCGGAAGGATTAACGGTGCCTAGCAGGTGGAGGCTGTGAATGCCGTGAGCGGTCACTGCACTCCATTCTGAGCGGCAGAGTGAGACTCCAATTCCAAAAATTTTAAGAATGGTAAAAGCTGCATTAAATTATGATACTGTTTTATTTTCTAAATTTTTAAAGATTTATTATGCATTCTGTCTTCTGAATAGCACTTAAGTATACTGAATCTCAAGGTTCAACCATCTAAGAATGATATAGATATGGAATCTCAACAAGTTTCAATTTATGCAAAATAAAACATGCAGAATTTATATGAGAAACACTGTAATTGTCAATTTTGAAGGCAGAATTATACCTTGTATACTAACATATTAAAAGGAAAAGGAGTTATCTTAGAGTATTATACACTTCTTAATAAATCAATCCCTGCATAATGAATATTTTTTATACACAATTCTTAATTATAAACATTTTTAAAGTTAAAGAAATAGAATTAAAATATCAAGTCAGATGCATGTTTTACAGCTTTCATTTATTTATTTATTTATTTATTTTAATTTTTTAAAAATGTGGGGTACAATTCAGAGTTAGATAAACAAACCTTGATTATGCAGGGTCTCTGGTTTATGAGGTATGCCCCTCCCTTCCTTAGCAGTATCCCTCCAATGCCAATCTCTCCTCTTCCCCTAAACAGTGTTCCACGACTGCCAGTCACTTTCTTACAGCACTATAAGTTTTCAATTTCAGCTCATTTGTGAGAAGAAATGGAACTCTGTTCTTTGCTTCTGTGATGCATCACTGAAAATGACCTACCTCTAATCCATCAAACGTTCTGCAAAATCTTTTTATCTGTCCATTTTTATGGGTGCATAATATTCCACTGTGTATTTACCACATTTATTTTATCCATTCCAGCTTTGATGGGCAACATGTTTGGTACCATGCTTTTTTACAGTTGTTATTAGAGCTGCAAAAAACATACTGATACGGGTATCAATTTGGTAAAATGATTAGAATTCCTCCAGGTATATACTCTAACGCGGAATTACTGAGTCAAATTGCAGGTTAATATCTTGTCCCATTAGAAATCACCACATTGTTTTCCAAAGTTGTTGCTTTACTTTTCAGTCAACAGGCAGTGTAGAGCATTTATTTTTTCCCAAATCCTTAACTGCCTCTTTTATTGTGTGTTTTATTAATGATGGCCAGTCTTACAGGGGGTGTGTGGTATTTCAAATTGGTCCTATTTGCATTTCTGTGATGGTGAGTTAGGCAGAGCAATTCTCATGTTTCTTCTGGCTGCCCGTATCCCTTCTTATAAAAAGTGTCCAATCACGTTTTTTGCATACTTTTCAAAGGAAAAGTTTGTCTGATTTTTCTGAGTGTTTGTGTTTCTTGTAGATCCTAGGTGTTATGCTTTTTTATAGATATATACTTGGAGAATCCTTTTTCCCATTCTGTTGACTGATTCCCTGCTTTTCTGATAGTCTCTTTTGTATTGCAGAAGTATATTAATCTGATGAGATCACACTTGCCTTTCTTACTTTCTATGGCATGGGTATTTAGGGTTCAGAATAGGAATTAGTTTCTGGATCCAGTTTCCATAATGGTGTCTCCTGTGCTTTCCAAGATTATTATAATGTGGTGTTTTACTTTTAGGTCTTTGAACCATTTAGAGTTAATGTGTATGGTGATAGTTAGGGGTCCTGTTTCATGCTTGTGCAAGTGTTCAGCCTTTTCCCAGCACCATTTACTGAAAATGTTTTCCTTTACCCAGTGGTTCCTGGATGTTTTTCTCCAAGATGTGTTGGTTGAGAATTTGAGGATTTCATTCTCTGTCCTGATCCATAGGCGTATGACCCTATTTTTGTACCAATACCAGGCTGTGTTGATTACTGTAAACATATAGTAAAATTTGAAGTCTCGAACAGTGATAGCTCCTGCTTTGTTTCTATTGATAAGATTCTTTTGGATAACTTGATTGTTAAGTTTCATATGAATTCTTTTTTTTTTTTTTTTGAGTTGGAGTCTCATTCTGTTGCCCAGTCTGGGGTGCAATAGCTGCTCACGGCCACCGCAGCCTCGAACTGCTGGGCTCCAGCAATCCTTTCGCCTCAGTCTTCCCTGCAGTCTGATTCACAGGCATGCGCTACCACGCCCAACTGATTTTTTCATTTATTGTAGAGATGATGTCTCGCTGCCCAGGTGGATCTCGAACCCGCGGGTTCAGGCAATCGACTTTCCTCAGCCTCCCAAAGGAGCGGGATTACAGGCTGAGCCATCTAACCCGGCTCATATGAATCCTTAATTGTAATTTCTAGGTCTGAGAAGACTGATATTCACTTAATGGTGATTTCACTGAATTTGTAGATTGCCTAAAGGCTAATTTTTACATTAAAGAAGTAAGCAAAGTCAGGGAAACAAGCATGTCAAATTGTCATTTATGACATCAGCCTCAGAACTTTGACATCATACAGGGAGGGACCTTGACTACTGAGCAATCCTTAGGCTTCAAGTGATTGTATTCAGTGCTCTGTCAAATGCGGGAGACATGGTGAATTTCATTCTCAAGGAGTGAAGAAAACCATGTTTTCACACCTATCCAAAAACTTCTCAAGGGATAAGTGACCATTCAAGAATCCACTAAACGACGTAGTCTTTTTTTTTTTTGAAAAGCAATATTTATTGAGAGGACAGAGAAACTCCCACACTGGGAGGGGACCTGAGGGGGTTGCCCAAGAGGTAGTCTTTTATTATTATGGTCACCGAATACTATTGGAGCTTGGTTATAACACAACCACATACTATTTTAGTGCTTTCTTTAGTTTACAAATTTTGGATGTTTTTACTAGTATGTAACAGCCTTTGAGCCGTTTCTCTAACAGAACTTGAACACCGCTTTAGGTAAGACCATAGTCAGATTTCCGGAATTTTCAATTATCTACATTTTTATACTCATGCTTTGTAAATCTCCATGTTATTTTGGTTTATGTATATTGGGCCCCAAATCGTCTTTTTCTGTGTGCATGATTTTAAATGCTTGGTGATTAAAAGTGTAAGATTAATCGGATACTTTGCTGCAGAGTACAGCATTATATCTTAGGTAGAGAAGATACTAGGGGATTCAATGGAAATAGTCTTTTAAAAGTACAAATTGTGTTAAAATATAAAGAAAATGTGATTTTATATTTTCTTCAACTATATAAGTGAAACTTTTCTCTAAGGATTGCGCATCTGTAATATTTAATCAAAATTGACAGTCAGAAAATACAGATTTCACCAAGAAAATGTGCACAAATTTTAAGAATTGAAAAAGCTGTATTAAATTAATAATACAGCTTTATTTTCTAAATTTTTAAAAATTTATTATACACTCTGCCTTCTGAATAGTACTTAGGTACACTAAATATCTAGGTTCAGTTATCTAAGAATGATATATATCTGGAATCTCAACAAGTTTCAATTTAGGCAGAATAAAACATTCAGAATTTATGTGAGAAACACTGTAGTTGTCAATTTTAAAGGCAGAATTATACCACGTACACTAACATATTAAAAGGGAAAAGGAGTTATCATTGGAGTGTTATACACTTAA
>NW_006968228.1:4737-10240 GCF_000164805.1 Carlito syrichta | reverse complement strand
CCAAATGAAGAAAAACCAAAAGAAGAATATAGGTCTCACACAGAACCCTGGGAGATCAGACACTGAGAAAACATACTGCAGAACACAAACAAAGTAGAGTCCCCAGAATGACTGGTCCCATGCAACAAACCCAGACATCAAGACATTCATAGAGAGAATTAAAAAAAATTGAGGAGAGAAAAGAGGAAAATAGGAAGGAGCTGATGTTAGAAATAACAGCAATAAAGTATACTGTGATGGAAGTAAATAACAAACTAATAAGCATGGAAAGCAGAATTAGCTAAGCAGAAGAAAGAATCTTGAGCTCGAAGACCAAACACAGAACTAACCCAAACTGTCAAAAGCATAGGAAAGAAGCTCAACAAGACAGAACAAAACCTTCAAGAGATGAATGATCACTTCAAGAGACAGAAATTAAGAGTATTTGAACTTCCTGAAGCAGAGAGAGAAATGGAGGCCACACTGGAACAAACATTTCATGAAATCATTCAAGAAAACTCCCCTCATTTCATCAATGATGAAAAAATTCAAACCCAAGAGATTCAGAGAACCCCTGCAAGACAGCAAATGAGAAGACCAACTCCCAGACATATAATAATTTGTCTAAATAAAGTAGGTATAAAAGAAAAAATCCTAAAGGCTGCAAGAGATAAAGATCAGACTATCTACCAAGGAAGACCAATTAGAATAGCAGCAGATCTACAAAAACTCTCCAGGCTAGGGGAGCTTGGAGCCCTATCTTTAAAATTCTAAAAGATAAACAATTTCAACCGACAATAAATGAACCAGCCAAGCTAAGCTTCATCAGTGAGGGAGAATTGCTATCTTTCCCAGATATCAAATCCCTAAGAACCTAGGATGCCACCAGACCACCTCTGCAAGAAACACTTAAGAAAGTATAGAACACAGAAGAAAAGGAAAAAAGAACAACAATGTTCTTCACAAGAGTACAGGCAAAAGATTAAAAACACATATGATCCAACTCCAAAACCAAAAGAAAGACAACACACAAACAGGAAGAACAACAACTCTGTAAGACCATTATGATAGGGATCAACTCTCACATTTCAATAATTAGTTTGTGAATGGACTAAATGCACCACTGAAAAGACATAGAATGACAAAATGGATAAAATATCACCAGACAACAATCTATTGCCTTCAAGAGACTCACCTCACTAGAAAGGACACTCACAGACTCAAAGTAAGAGGATGGGGAACAAATCTTCAGGTGAATGGAACACAAAAGAAAGGAGGAGTCACGATCTTAATCTCAGACAAAATAGCCTTTAAGCTATCAAAAATTAAAAAAGACACAGAAGGCCACTACATAATGATAAAAGGTTCAATCCATCAACAAGAAATATCCATCCTAAACATATATGCACTGAACATAGAAGCACCGACTTTCATAAAGCAGCTCCTAGGTAAACTAAAAAAAGATATCAACTCCAATACCATCATAGCTGGGGACTTTAATACCCCACTCACAACCCTAGCCAAATCATCAGGACAAAAAATCAGTAACGAGATCCAAAACCTCAATGTGACTCTTGATCAAATGGACTTAATTGATACCTACAGAACCCTCCATCCAAAGACCACAGAATACACATTCTACTCATCAACGTATGGAATGTAGTCTAAGATCAACCACATACTTGGCCATAAATCAAGCATAAGCAAATTTAAAAGGACTGAAATTTTACCATGCACCTTCTCGGACCACAGTAGAATAAAAATAAACATTAACACCAACAAGGCTCCCCCCAAACACACAAAGTCATGGATACTATACAGCACGATGCTAAACAACTCCTGGGTCAATGATGAAATCAAAACAGAGATCAAAAGATACCTGGAAACAAATGAAAATGAAGAAACATCTTACCAAAATCTCTAGGACATCATGAAAGCTGTAGTAAGAGGGGAATTTATATCCCTACAAAGGCATATGAAGAAAATGGAAATTTTCACAAATCACAAATTAACAGCCTAAGAAGCCACCTAAGGTAGCTGGAGAAGCAAAATCACAAAAATCCTAATTTCAGCAGAAGAATCCAGATCACGAAAATAAAAGCCCAAATCCAGGACATAGAAGACCAAAAGATAATACAAAAAATCAATGAGACAAAAAGCTGGTTCTTCAAAAGGATAAACAAGATTGATGGTCCCCTAGTCAGACAGACCAAGAAAAGAGAGAAAAAGCCCAAATAAACAATCAGAAACACAAAAGATGAAGTCACATCTGATCCTGATGAAACACAAAAGATCATTAAAGACTACTGTGTACACTTGTATGAAAATAAACTTGAAAACCTTAAGGAAATGGAGGACTTTCTGTCATTACACAATCTACCTAGGTTGAAGCAAGAAGAAATTGAGACCCTAAATAGACCAATAACAATCAAGGAAATCAACTACGTAATAAGAAAACTACCTACAAAAAAAAGTCCTGGACGAGATGGCTTTCCAGTGGAATTCTATAAGACATTCAAAGAAGAGCTGATACCAATCCTACTGAAGGTATCCCAGGTGATTGAGAAAGATGGAACTCTCCCAAATCATTTTACGAAGCTAACATCACATTGATACCCAAGCCAGCTAAAGACCCAACAAAGAAAGAGAACTACAGGCCAATATCTTTGATGAACATAGATGCTAAAATCCTCAACAAGATCCTAGCAAACCAGATTCAACAACACATCTCAAAAATCATCCATCATGACCAAGTAGGCTTCATCCCTGGGGTGGCAGGCTGGTTCAACATTCGTAAAACCATAAATGCAATTAAATACATCAACAGATGTCAAAACAAAAACCACATGATTATATCATTAGGTACAGAAAAAGCTTTTGATAAAATCCAGCACCCCTTCTTGATAAAAACCCTAGAACAGCTAGGCATATGGGGAACATACCTCAAAATAGTAAAAGCCATCTGCGAGAAACCCACAGCCACCATACTCCTAAACAGACAAAAACTGGAACCATTTCCCCTGAAACCTGGAACAAGACAAGGATGCCCACTCTCACCCCTCCTGTTCAATATAGTATTGGAAGTCCTGGCTACAGCAATCAGAGAAGAGAAGGCAATCTGGGGTATTCAAATAGGAAAAGAGGAAGTCAAGCTATCTCTCCTTGCAGATGACATGATTGTGTACCTTGAAAACCCAAGAGAATCTGTCAAAAACCTCCTTATAGTGATAAAGGACTTTGGCAAAGTCTCAGGGAATAAAATAAATGTGCAAAAGACAATCACATTTCTTTTCACCAACAATAAACAAACAGAAACCCAAATAAAAAGCACAATTCCATTCACAATAGCCACACAAAAAAGAAAATACCTTGGCACCTTCCTAACCAGAGATGTGAAAGACCTTTACAATGAAAACTACAAAACACTGCTCAAAGAAATATAAGATGACACAAACAAGTGGAAAAACATCCCATGCTCATAGATTGGAAGAATCAACATTGTGAAGATGTCCATCTTACCTAAGGCAATCTATGGATTTAATGCAATACCCATCAAATTACCAGCAACATTCTTCTCAGACCTAGAAAAAACAACACGGGAATTCATATGGAAACACAAACGACCAAGAATAGCCAGAACAATCCACAGTAAAAAAAATAAAGCAGGTATTATCACATTACCAGTCTTCAAACTTTACTATAAAGCTACAATAATCAAAACAGCTTGGTACTGGTGCAGGAACAGGCATATAGACCAATGGAATAGAACTGAGATTCCAGAAGTAAAACCTCAATATCTCAACCAACTTATCTTTGACAAAGCCTCCACCACCTACCACTGGGGAGAGGAGAACCTATTCAGTAAATGGTGCTGGGAAAACTGGCTAACCACATGCAGAAGATTGAAGCAGGACCCCTATCTATCCCCATACACAAAAATTAACTCTAAATGGATCAGAGACCTAAATGTAAAACCTCAAACCACAAGAAGCTTAGAAAATGAAGAACAGCTGGGTTCGGTGGCTCAGCCTGTAATCCCGCGCCTTTGGGAGGCTGAGGTGAGTGGATTGCCTGAGCCCGCGGATTTCAGACCTGCCTGGGCAGCGAGACCTCATCTCTACAATAAATCAAAAATTAGCCAGGCGTGGTAGTGCACCCCTGTAGTTCCAGCTCCTTGGAAGGCTGAGGTGGAAGGGTGGCCAGAGCCCTGCAGGTCGAGGCTGCGATGGCCGGGAGCAGCCACTGCACTCCAGTCTGGGCTACAGAGTGAGACTCCTAAAAAAAAAAAAAAAAAGAAAAGAAAATGAAGGACATACCCTTATGGAAATTGGAACTGGCATCCAGTTCCTGAACAAAACCCGAAACCCACAGGCCATAAGAGTTAAGATAGACTAATGGGACCTCATTAATCTGACAAGCTTCTGCAAAGCCAAAAAACCAGAAATTGAGAAAGATGGAACTCTCCCCAAATCATTTTATGAAGCTAACATCACGTTGATACCCAAGCCAGGTAAAGAAAGAGAACTTTCAAGAGAGCAGGGAGACAGCCTTCAGACTGGGAAAAAGTATTTGCCAACTCCAGGTCTGAGAAAGGCTTAACATCTTGGATCTACAAGGAACTAAAACATGCTGAAAAGAAAAAAACCAAACAACCCCATTATAAAATGGGCAAAAGATATGAACTGATACTTCTCAAAGGAAGACATCTGAGCAGCCAACAGACACATGAAGAAATGTTCAGCGTCACTAATCATCAGGGAGATGCAAATCAAAACCACACTGAGATACCACCTAACTCCAGTCAGAATAGCAATTATCAATAACTCAAAAAATAACACTTGCTGGAGAGGGTGTGGCGAAAAGGGAACACTTCTACACTGTTGGTGGGAGTGTAAACTAGTGCAACCTCTGTGGAAAACAGTATGGCGATTACTCTAAGCTCTAAATATTGACCTCCCATATGACCCCACAATTCCCCTACTGGGAATATACCCTGAAGTACCCAAATCACTCTATAAAAAAGATACCTGCACACGTATGTTTATTCACAATAACAAGAACCTGGAAACAACCATGCTGTCCATCAAAAGAGGACTGGATTAAAAAAATGTGGTACATATACACAATGGAATACTATGCAGCCATAAAAAAGAACAAAATCATGAATTTCGCAGCAACCTGGATGGAACTAGAGTCTATAATACTGAGTGACCTCTCACAGAAACAAAGATCTGAGTATCACATGTTCTCACTCATATAGTGGACCTTGAACATCCAATGTAATAGTATATGAAAATGACTGATAGTGGTGGGAAACTATCTGGGGGGAGGAGAAGGGAGATGGGATTAATGGTAGTAAATATCTGTCTGGGGATGGGGAGACACCTCTTATCAGCAAGGGTGCCTGAACGAAGCATATTTTTATACCTAACCCTTAACTGTACCCCACAATATCATAATAAAAAATATTGATTAAAAAAAATGTGGTACATATACACAACGGAATACTATACTCTATATTCTT
>NW_006968228.1:0-3692 GCF_000164805.1 Carlito syrichta | reverse complement strand
AAGTGCACTTGTTATTGTTAATGTTCTGGAGGTAAAGGTTTATATGACAGAAGACAAATTATTTTGGTTGAATAATATGTTTAAAAAATACGTACATACATTTTTCTTAAGTTTAAGTTCACCAAATTATCCATGATACAACAAAAACAAACATTTCATTACAATAACATCTTCTCACTGGACACAATAGTCTATGCCTCTAATCCCAACCTTTTGGGAGACTCAGGAAGGAAGATTGCTTGAATTTAGGAGTTTGAGACCAGGTGGGCAACATAGTGAGACCTTGTCTCTTCAAAAGAAAACAAAACAGAATACATAAGCTGGACATGGTGGCATGTGCCTGAGTCTTAGCAACTCAGGAGACTGAAACAGAGGATAGCTTGAGCCCAGGAGGTTGTGGCTACAGTGAGCTATGATCACACCACTATACTCTAGCCTGGATAATAAACAAAACACTATCACAAAAAGAAAAAAGAAGCATCTTTTGCTCAAAATAAGTTGTTTATATTGGACATCAGGAGACTCCATTTTTAAAATGGTACTATTTTGTTTATTTAAAATGTTATATTTTCTGGTTATCTGCTGGTTAGTAAGAAAGGGATATGTTTTTTTGTGAAAAATATGAATTTACTACATTTGAGGCTATATTAATTTTTGATAAGTATATTATTGTTACTCTTGCTATTTACAGAGAAATAGTTTCTATCTTGTCAACTTTTTATATCCAACAACTTATAACTAGAATAAGCTAGATTTGTTTTAAAATCACTATATTTTAAAACTGGAAAATAAGTGTTCAATGTGTTTTGATGCTTCACCTCATTAAAAAAAAAGTATAGTATTCCCCTAAGGGATACTATTTTGAGGGCAGTATTTAAAAACCTGGATGTCTTTTCAAACATAACATATCTTTAAAAAATAAAATAAGAAAACACTTTTTCACAATATCAAGATGAATTGAATTCATTTTTCTATAACACAGTCAATTGCCATTAGGTACACTTTCTGCTTGCTATGTCCTTGGTCCCGTTTCTCTCCTTTCCACTTATATCCAGAGGTTCTTCTACATTTTCACTTCATATCCCTCTTGTCAGTCCTCAATGCAGTGAAAAAATGGCCATGTACAGAAAGACATGCTATAATCCTAATGAGAGCTCTGACTTTGTGTGTGTGTATATGTGAAAGTAGGATTTATTGAGAGGACAGGAGATCTGACTTTTAGAAGAAAAAACAAACGAATGAGGACATTTCATCCCAGTGGATGAAATCCTTGTCCATTTCAGCACTTCGTAATATTGAAAATTTCTACAAACATGTAAAGAATTGTGATTGCTCTAGGAGAATAGATTGTGCAAAGGGTTACAAGAATGTCTTTTCTTCTGAGAGACAGAAAATTCTGCCCATATGCAGCAGATAGCGGCAGGAAAAATAAACTGAGAAAGTATTAGATATGTGAAAGAGAAACTCCTCCATTGCACACAAATATGTTTGTTCTCTTTGGAAGTCTGTCAGAAGCCTCCAGTGCTTTCGTGCCCTGTGAACATCTGCCTCTTCCACCCTAGCAAGGCGATAGTGCTGCACCCAGATTGTTAGATATGCTGTTGCCTATGACAGTGAAAAACTCTTAACTCTAGTGGTAGACTCTGTTGAAATGGGGTTTTGATGATTATTCTGAAAGTAGGAGACATATAACTATAGCAATGGCAAGTGAAATCCAAGCCCAAATGGATGACATATGCACAGTGCTTTTGTATGTATACTAAGGCAAGATGGTAACAAAATCTGTATATTTGAGAAGATGCTAAGAATTTTGTCTGGAATTAAAGATATAATCTGAGGTATTTGATTTAAGAGCTTGAGGTGATTTGATTACTCTTACTGTTGAATAAAAGTAAAATGGTCATCCATTTGGATGCCTTTATAGTCCTTAGGGGAGAAAAAAGAGGCATAGGGAGTTAGGGAACTCAGCATTCACGATTCTGCTCATTATACTTTTTTTTTTTTTTAAGAAAGCAAGATTTATTGAGAGGACAGAAAAAACTCCCACATTGGTAGGGGACCCTGAAGGTGTTGCCCGCTAATTATACTCTTATACACTGGTCATCCAAGAAGAAATATCCATGCTAATATCTAGATGTTTATGGGGATTAGTATAGATAGAGTAGAAAAGGTGAAGGGAGAAACTCAGCTAAAAGATAAGGAATATCCCTTGCATGGCATAGAAAAACCACCACCATAGAGCAAGGATTCTCAAACAGCGGAAGTTTTCCTCTCTGGGAGGATATTTGGCAATAACTAAGACTATTCCTGATTGTTATGATTGTGGCGGTGGGGAGAGCAGAGCCACTTGTACTTGGTGAGTAGAGACCAGAGATGCTGCTAAACATTTTGCAATGTGCAAGATATTTCACTGTCTCTCCCACCCCAAGCAAAGAATTATTCACTCCAAAATGTTGCCAGTACAAACGCTGAGAAACTCTATCATGGAGACGTGAAAGATCATCACAGGATCAGAGAAGAGCAGAAGAACAAAGGCAGGACAGAGCTCCAAGGCAGGCCTTGACCTGCAATTCACATTATGAAAGAAAATGTGGGACAAAATTTAGTAAATGGACGAGACAAAAACATCAGCATGACATTGTGGTGCAGAGATAAAGCATCTAGGGACAACAGAGTATGTCAAAGTACTCTTTGATCCCAATCATTCACCCAAAAAACGGGTTTCTTGAGAGAGTCTGAAGTGGTTTAAATGCAAAATCCCCACTACAAAATCAACAATTCTATGGACTATTATAAAACTAAACATGTTAAATGCAATCAATCCCTAAATTTATTTAGAATGCTGAAAGAACAGAGTATAGGATTTTCTTTCATCTTGTACCTTTCTCTACACTATTGTTTATTTTTTTCTGAAAGAACAATAAAACCGTGTTATCGTTTTCTAACTACAGCATCTGTGAATCATAAAGCCTGTTACCAATGAATCTTTTAAGAGAAGAAATGACATTTTATCAGAGACACAGAACATGACAGATTAGCTATGGACTGAGAAGCAATCCAGTTATAGGTGAAATAATTTTTTCTTCTCAAAACTACGGGACAGACATCATAATGTTCTGCACTTCTTAGAAAACTATATGCTGTGGTCACTTTTGGAAAATTCTGACCATAGCTTTAAATATCTCTGAATTTTTGAACAGAAAAAGAAAATTAAGATGACCTGGAAGGAGAAACAAGAGTAGTAGTTTGGCACTATATTAATGACAACACAATTACATTGAGGGGAATAAGCATATATAGAAATTATAGCACCCTTAAGTCATATTACAATTCTATAAAACATTATGCCATATGTCTTTCTGGAGTTTACAGCAAGGAATAAGTAGAATATGGATTCTTTGGGAAATATTATGATAATTGGTATTTTTCAGTGCTTAGAATGACACCCATAAGCGTTTATACTGATGAATGAAGTGAATTCTGTGTTCGTGGATCATCATAGCAATAGTTTTGATATTTCTGAATCCATAATGGTCTGCTTTACTTTCTACTGTTCTTGATCAGCAGGGAGAATTGACTCACTACTTTTAACCATGAAGAATCTTGAGGCACAAAAAAAGAAAGTTTTGGACCCTGAGATAGGACTTTTGTCTGTATTCAAGGTTTCTCATTTGTGGCTGAGAGTCACCATA
>NW_006968227.1:0-773 GCF_000164805.1 Carlito syrichta | reverse complement strand
GCGGAAAGGAAGAATAATAGTCACAGCCAAGAGGTGACACTGCAGCACACATTGGGCACAGACTTAAGCCAGGGAGGTGCCCGTGCACTCCAGGCCTAAGAAGGCCACTCTGAACAGCATGCACTGTATAATTGCTTTCCCCTAACAGGAGAAGGTTTAAAGAAAGAGCAATTCAGAATTCCACCGGGTCACACATAATGCCTTCCCACAAGTAACTGTGAATGTTCACATCCCTCATTGTGGCACGGGGAGATGAGCATTCCCGAATGGGAGAGGTTGACAAGCCGCACGCAGTCACCCTGTAGAGCGTAAGATACACGAAGGGGAACAAGTGGGAAGCAGGAATTATAGCATGCACACTCAGTGCCAGAAACTCACAGTGCAGCACACTTCTCCCACAGCACTTTCCAATGGAGACGGACATTCGAAACAAGCACCACCAAGGCAGTCAGCTCGTTTCTGTCAATGCGTTTGGCAGAGCAATTGTGTATCCTCCCACACAAAAATGTGAAAAGGAGAAACATTTCAGAATGCACTCAGGGAATTCACCAAGTAATGCCTTCTTGCTCCACTGTGGGGTTCCCATCGCCCCCTGGGTGGCAGCGTAGAGCTGCACATAGGCAAAGCGTGTCCTATGAGAGAACTCTTAGGTCAGACAGAGGGACTGTGCAGAGCCGAAGTCCAAAGGAGAAGGAAACTGCGAGACTCAGACTCAAGCTGATGCACACTCACAGCCAGCAAGCAAAGCCTGTCAGCTCTTCCTCGTAAATGCC
>NW_006968226.1:0-808 GCF_000164805.1 Carlito syrichta | reverse complement strand
GATAATCGTCTTCCCATTCTGTTGGTTGCATCCTTCTCTTCTGATGGTTTCTTTTGTTTGCAGAAGTATATTAATTTGAAGTGACCCCACTTGTCTAACTTACTTCTTACGGCATGGATATATAGGGTTCTGATGAAGAATTAGTTTCCGGTTCCAGTTTCCATAATGGCGTCTCCTGTGTTTTCTAAGATTATTATATTTTGGTGTTTTACGTTTAGGTCTTTGATCCATTTAGAGTTAATGTGTTTTCTGATAATTAGGGGTCCTGTTTCAACCTTGTGCATGTGTTCAGCCTTTTCCCAGCACCATTTAATGAATATATGCTCCATTACCCAATGGATCTTGGAGGTTTTTCAAAGATGAGTTGGTTGAGAATTTGAGTATTTCATTCTCTGTCCTGATCCATTGGCCTATGGATTTATTCTTGTACCAATACCAGGGTGTATTGATTACTATAACCATATAGTAAAGTTTGAGGTATGGAACTGGGATAGCTCGTGCTTTGTTTCTACTGATAAGATTCTTTTGGCAATTCAAGATTGTTTAAGGTTTCATATGAATACTTTTTTTTTTTTTGAGTTGGAGTCTCACTCTTTCGCCCAGACTGTAGTGCAGTGGCCGCTCCCAGGCATCACAGCCTCGAACTGCTGGGCCACGGAAATCCTTCTGCATCATCCTTCCGAGTAGCCTGAATTACAGGCATGCGTTACCACGCCCAGCTGACTTTTTGATTTATTGTAGAGTGGAGGTCTCGCTGTCCAGGTGGGTCTCGAGCCCTCAGACTCAAGCAATCCACTGTACTCAGCCG
>NW_006968225.1:0-785 GCF_000164805.1 Carlito syrichta | reverse complement strand
GATTTAAACTGGAGGAATAGATTTAAAGAGAAAGAAAGGGGGGAGAAAGAAATATACTGGACTCCTGCTCAGGTGACCAGAAACTGTTTAATGGGTATAATCTCAGGGCTTTTATCCCCCAAACTCTGCAAAATTATCATCATGGGAATGTCTGCTGCTATGGTTACACAAAAGGTGGTATGTGTCTTTCACATGAACAGGTTCAGGTGCAAACAGGACACCCCCCACTCTCGAGCAGATGTATATTTCAAGCATAAGGAAAAACATGAAGTTCTTATCCAGTTTCTATGTACCCTTAATTGTTTATAGCTACATACCATCGTTCAATACTTACACCTGAAACCAACATAATGATATATTGCCTTTTACTATTCTATGCTAATTCAAACCGGTTTTTATTAAACAGTTGGTGCTATAGCTACTCTTTCTTAGCACCAGCTGGCCTAAAACAAACTTCACTAGCCACCCTAAATCAAACTGAACTAACTACACTTCTATAATAAAATGGTTACTAAAATTTACTTAATTTTCTCAAACCTATATCTATAAATTTCTAAATGTCACATCAAGAGAACCTGTGACCTGCACTAAGGCTCCTCAATGTGATTCAAAGTCAAACTTAAATTGTGATAAAGCAAAAGACCATACGCCATGGAGAATGGGAACAATAGACTCCTAGGTTTAGCTGTGTACATTCTGGTTTCAGAGTTTTCTGTTAGAGCCATCTGGAGCTTTTCTTGGTAGTTTGTGCCAAATGGAAAAGGAGGGAGGGAATGTGTCAACAG
>NW_006968224.1:0-816 GCF_000164805.1 Carlito syrichta | reverse complement strand
CATGTTACTGTACTGAATACTGCAAATAGCTATAACACAATGGTAAGTATTTGCATATTTAAATATATCTAAATATAGAAAAAGTACAGTAAAAATCTATCATAAAAGTTCAAAAATGAGGGGGCACACCTCACCAAAAAGGTAACTGTATAATGAACATTTGCATACTGAACCTTGAATTGTACCCCACAGATTTAAAATGAAAAAAATAAAGAGAAAAAAAGAAAAAGACTTAAAGAAAAAGATTAAAAATGAGACACTTGCAAAAGGCATTTACCCAAAATGGAGCCTGTGGGAGTCAAAGTGGCTCCAGGTGAGTCAGTGAGTAAGTGGT
This sequence comes from Carlito syrichta, assembly GCF_000164805.1. NCBI lineage: Eukaryota > Metazoa > Chordata > Mammalia > Primates > Tarsiidae > Carlito > Carlito syrichta. The sequence goes on along the minus strand of NW_006968224.1, from coordinate 482 downwards.
GTGTTGGTGAGTGAATGTGAAGACCTCGGACATTACTGGATAGTACTGTACATTTTACATATGCTCTACACTTAGTCCACACCAGATTTATTTTAAGAATTATTTCTTCATAGTAAATTAACCTTAGTGTACTGTAACATTTTTACTTTATAAACTTTTAAGCTTTAAAAAAACTTTTTGACTGTTTTTAATAACATTCAACTTAAAATATATACACATTGCCCAGTTATACGAAAATATATGCTGTCTTTATAGCCTTATGCTATCAACTTTTAACTATGTTTAATGTTTTTCTTTTTTACTTTTTAAACTTGTTTGTGTTTAAAACAAAGACTGTAGCCGAGGCCAACACAGGGTCAGGATCGTCATTATCACTGTCTTCTACCTCCACATCTTGTCCCACTGGAAGATTTTCAGGGGTCATATCACGGTGGAACTGTCATTTCCTATGATAACATGCCTTCTTCTGGAATATCTTCTCA
>NW_006968223.1:0-848 GCF_000164805.1 Carlito syrichta | reverse complement strand
CTTAAAAGAGAATCAAAAGTGAAAATAATTTCTTGACTTGAGAAATTTTAAAGCTGTAAGCCCAGAACTTCGCACTTAGCAGAAAGTGTCATGCAGAAAGTGATTACCTACAAGGGCTCACTTACATAGGGCACCCAGGAACTGGCAAGAAGAACGTCAAGCCCAGGCAAACGCTTTCCAGCATCAGGATAAAGAGCCACTGGGGCCAACTGGACGTGATGTCTCGAAGAAAGAGGCAACTCCTCTCCTAAGCAGGAACAGAAAAATAAAACACACATGAACTAAATTCAAAGTGAATGGGACCAGTATAGGTATTTGGGAAATTTCCAGTAATTCTATTCTTGGCCTTTATGATAATAATATAAAAATGTATTTGATATACACTATGTTGTCTAGATGCACTCTCTCTCTGTGAAATCTCACAGTAAAACATTACTTAAGTCAGCTATGGTGGCTCATGCCTGCAATCCCAGCACTTGGGGAGGCCAAGGCGAGATGATTATTTGAGCCCAGGGTTCAAGACCAGCCTGGAAAACCGGCCTTGTCTCTACAACAAATCAAAAAATTAACCAGGCATGGTAGTTGGTGCATGCCTGTAGTTTCAGTAACTCGGAAGGCTGAGGTAGAAAAATTGTCTGAGCCCAGCAGGTCAGTGCTATGGTAGACGCAAGCATGAAACTACACTATAAGCCTAGACAATAGAATGGGAATCAGACTCGGGGAATAAAAGCATTACTTAAAAACAAATCAGTGGACAATTTTACTCTTATATACAAACAATGGAACACTTATGCCCACTTAGAAACTTGCACATAAGTATAATCTATATAGAAGCATTTTTATGATAG
>NW_006968222.1:0-867 GCF_000164805.1 Carlito syrichta | reverse complement strand
CCAGAGAGGAAGGGGGCCCATCCTGGCTGGAGCTGTGCTGCCTATTTGGTCACAATTCTCCAGACAGATGATCCATCACCTGCATGTAGAAAGAGTGACACTCCTTTCTACTGGGACAAGTATGATGTCCGGGCTCCAGGCTTGCCCGAATCTCTCAGCAGAAGCCCTTGAAGAGCTGTACCCTTCTGTGGACTCCTGCCCCCGTCGCTGCTGCCTTCACTTACTCTGAAGGGCTCTGGGACAGTGGCAATGCAGACACAGTGTTACCAGGCCAGATTTCATGAACAGGGGAAGATCAAGGTACAGGTTACACAACCACCTTGTTAGACCCAGAGGCTTCCAGATCAGTCTAATGCAGACATGTCCAACCCATGGCTGGCAGGCCATAAGCGGCCCGAGACAGCTAGTCATGCATCCACACATCTTTCAATGTCATGTGTTTTTATCTTTTATTTTCTTTGTGACCCCGTGCATCATTCCACTTTTGAAGTTCACCATCATGGCTTATTCCTGACATCGCTTTCTGACGGTACATCCCTTGGTTTGCCGCTGTTTTCAGTTACGAAGTGCACAGAGGACAAATTGAACAACTGATTCTGATGAGCACCTATATATATATATAGGATTATATACGCAAACCCCCCTACCCCCATTACTATAATATTACTAACGCAACGATATACTCCTGCCAAACCCCAAAAACAAGAGAATTACGCCAGTTCATATAGATAACTCACGCACACCCAATTATATTCTTCGCTTACGTGTATTTTATTGAATTACAGAGCCATGTCCCTATTGAGGAATGAAATCCCTAACTAAATTTATATTTCTCAAGTAACATTATCAATTAACTAACTAAACACC
>NW_006968221.1:0-8761 GCF_000164805.1 Carlito syrichta | reverse complement strand
TATAAGGTAGTTCTATTTTTAATTTTTTCAGAAACCCTCATACTGTCATACTGTTTTCCACAGCAGCTGCAGATTCTACGTTCCTATCAGCAGTGCACAAGGCTTTCAATTCCTCTACATCCTCACCAACACTTGTTATTTTCTGAGGTTTTTTGTTAATGGCCATCCTAATGGGTGTGAGGTGATATCTCATTGTAGTTTTGATTTGCATTTCCCTAATGGTTAGTGATGTTAAGCAATTTTTACTGTACTTGTTGGCCATTTGTATATCTTCTTTGGAGAAATGTCTTCTCAGGTTTTTTGCCCATTTTTGAATCAGGCTGTTTCTGTTGTTATTTTAAAACTTGTCTTTGATCTCATCTTTACCTACCACATTCTACCCATCACCAGGCTTGACTGGTGCATCCTTTAGAAAGTATCCTCTATTTCTCCACGTCATAGCCCTTCCACTGCCACCATTTAATTTGAGAACCATCATCTCTCAATGAGGATACTTGGTGTTCAAGCATCGTTGCTAGTTTTTCTCCATCTATGCTTAACCCACTATAGTTAACTCTTCCTACAGCACTCATCTTTTAGAAATGAAGATCAGGTAATCCACTCCTCCAAGTCTCCTAATGACTGCCCAATATGTTTCAAATAAACCAGACTTCGTACTATGACTTAAGCACCTAGATGGCCTGGGCCTGGGCCAGAGAGGTAAACCTCATGTGGTCACTGTAGGAGGCCATTGCTTCTGGTGTCCCCCACTTTCTGCTCTTTGCTGGGCTGCAGCCACAAGACTCTCTTACAGTTGCTGCAACACACTAAGCTTGTTCCTACTTCAAGGCCTTTATCCTCACTGTTTCCTCTGTGTGGAATCGTCTTCTCCTGGATCTTCACATGACTGGCTGCTTCTCATCAGTTGGATTACTGCATGAATGTCCCTTTATCAAAGACTTTCTGAACCTCTTTTTCTAAAATACTTCCTCACACCTCCAAGTCAATATCTGTTCTAGATTCTATTTTATTTTCTTCATAATATACATTGTCCAGAGTTAATTATTTGCCTACTTGTTTATTGTTTTTATTCCTGCCAGAATATATGTCCGGGGGCAGTAGGGGCTCTGTCATATTTACTACTGTCTGCCAATTCTGGAATAGTGTCTGGTTCGTACTACACATTCAAAAACTATTTGTTAAAGGAAAAAGAAAACAAAAAGCTATTTGTTACTGACTGTCTTCCCTCACTGGAATGTGAGGTTCCTGAGACCAGGGGCCTGATTTGGGTGGTGTTCATGCTGTGTTTTGGTTCTCTGAACAGCATCTGAAAGTACTAGGTGAGCAGTAAATTGATGTGAAATGAGTCCTTACAGAGGAAGCAGAGAGATCTGAATAACTGAGTCAGGGATCCGTTGGAGAAATTTTCTTTTTTAGTTTCTGCTTTTCTCAGCTATCCTAGAAATGCTTTATTTAGCTGGATGAAAATAACACCAATTAAAGCCAGGCTCAGTGGCTCAGCCTGTAATCCCGCGCCTTTGGGAGGCTGAGGTGAGTGGATTGCCTGAGCCTGCGGGTTCGAGACCCGCCTGGGCAGCGAGACCTCATCTCTACAATAAATCAAAAAATCATCCTGGCATGGTAGCGTGCGCCTGTAATTCCGGCTACTGGGAAGGCTGAGGTGGAAGGATTGCCAGAGCCCAGCAGGTCGAGGCTGCAGTGGCCAGGAACGGCCACTGCACTCCAGTCTGGGCGACAGAGTGCGACTCCAACTCAAAAAAAAAAAAAAGAAAAGAACACCAATTATATCATTTATGTTAACTGCTCTCTACTTATTCCAACTTATCATAACCCAATAACTATATGTATATAAAATACATATATATTATATATATACTATATATATACCGTATATATAAAATCTCCTTAGGTGTGCGATAATCTTTATTTTAAACTTATTGAGTCACAACACTAAATGTTTTTCTGTCTCAGTGAAGTTTTTTACTTTTCTATTTTGGATACTCTCCTCCAACTAAAAAAAAATGTTATGAGGACTATCAACTAAACTATGTAAATAATCTTTTATTTTTATTTAATACTTACCTATAGTTTTATTTCTCTGGGCCCAAACTTAATTTTGCTTTGAACTTTTGTGTTAATTTGCTTGTTAGATACACAACGTCTTTAAATCTTTTGAAGATGGCTAAGAAACTCCTGATGCATAAATGTTGCTACTCCATCTTCTTGGGTGCCTTCAAGAATTTTGTGGATAGTTTCCTTTTTGCTCAACAGATTATCCTGAAGCTTCTGTGTCATACTGAAATGCGCAGCCCTGACATTCCTTTTCTCTGGAGATGTTGTGACAAGAAGAGTGGAGTTTTTGTTAGGGATGCAAAGCTCTGCTTTTGTGGCTGTATGGATTCATCCTCATCAGGGGACAGATGAAGATTTAACTGAAGAATTAGGGCAATTGTGACCAAGAAAAAAAAGCCTGAGATTTTGTCTTAGTTTTCTTGATCCTAAGTTCAAGATGTCATAAAATCAACATTTAACACCGACCTAGTTCAATGTCATTGTTTTACACATGATGACATTCAGTTCAGACAGAAAAAGTGGCTCTCCAAAGGCCACACAGTTGAGGCACAAAATAAGAGTAAAAGCTGAGTTCCATCTGGACATGTGAAGGATTGGTTACCAAAGAACTGTTAATGGCTTACTCTGATCTTGAGTCCTCTAGTCTACCCATTCATGATTTTTATCTTTAAAATGGGCCCACAAATTTCTTTTTTTCTAGCTTCCATAGAAAAGTCAAGTGAGTACTATGGTTATCAGATTTTTTTTTTTTTTTTTAGTTGGAGTCTCACTCTGTCGCCCAGACTGGAGTGCAGTGGCCACTCCCGGCCACTGCAGCCTCAACCTGCTGGGCTCCAGCGATCCTTCCGCTTCAGCCTTCCAAGTAATCGGAACTACAGGCGCGTGCTACCATTCTTGGCTAATTTTGATTTATTATAGTGATGAGGTCTCACCAAGTTGCCCAGGTGGGTCTCGAAACCACGGGCTCAGGCAATCCATTCACCTCAGCCTCCCAAAGGCGCGGGATTACAGGCTGAGCCACCGAGCCCGGCTATCAGATTCGTTTTTTTTAAAGGTTCAGTTATACGTGGAATAGTGCTGGCTCTTTTACAATGAAAGTAAAAATATTATAATATCTTTAATTTATAAGACATTTATTTTTAGGCAATACATTATTGTGGTTCATTATTCATAAAACACAACAAAGTATACAGTAAGAAGTCTCCCTGCCACCACTATTTTCCAGCCATTGAATTCCCGTATTTGGAGGCAGACAATTTCTCCCAATTCATAGTATATATTTCTAGAGATGTTTGATGCACATGAAAATATGCAGCTCCCCTTTTTAAAGAAATGGTAGCATACTGTACACATTGTTCTATACCTTGTTTTTTTCTTTTAACATATATTTTTATATATTACTGTATAAAGTTTCCTTATGTTTTGTAGGGCTGCATAGGATTGCACTGTATGACTGTACAATAATTATTTCTGCTGAAAGATGTTTAGATTTTCAATCTTTTCCTGCTATAAATATGGCTAAAATAATTATACATAGATATGTGTATGTATAAGTGTGTGTGAGAAAAGAATTATACATATATGTGTGTGTGTAGTGTTTCTATGTGTGAGAATCTGTAAGATAAATTCCTAAAAGTGAACTTAGTGAACCAAATATTGTGATAGTTTGTGCTACTTTAATGTCTTAAATTTAAATACCGTTTTCAGTCTTTTTCTTTCCAAACGATTATCCCATAGTCTTTATTCTTTTGAATCACAGGCTTAGGATTGGAGATAAGAAAAACAGGTATGAGCCCCTGGAAGCCCCGGTTCTGCAGGCCCTGGCTGTGTGCTCTCAGGCCAGTCCCTTCACCTCTCTATGCAACCTCTTCCTCATCTGCAGAATGGTGGCAGCGACAGAGACAACAGAGCCCAGAATATAGCACTTTTTCAAATAAACATGAGTGCTTCCTAGTACTCCTTCCCCCTAGGCAAACATCTAGGCAGTTAGTGCCTCATATCAGATCCTTCCTGGTGGCCTCTTAAATTATACTCACAAGCCAGGCTCGGTGGCTCAGCCTGTAATACTGCACCTTGGGAGGCTGAGGTGAGTGGATTGCCTGAGCCCGCGGGTTCGAGACCCGCCTGGGCAACTTGGTGAGACCTCATCTCTACGATAAATCAAAAAAATAGCCGGGCGTTGTAGCACGTGCCTGTAGTTTCAGCTACTTGGAAGGCTGAGGTGCAAGGATCACTGGAGCCCAGCAGGTCAAGGCTTTGGTGGCCAGAAGCGGCCACTGCACTCCAGTATGGGTGACAGAGTGAGACTCCAACTCAAAAAAAAAAAGAAAAGAAAAACAGGTATGACGCGGTATCCACATAATTAAAATATAGGACAGAGAGTCCCAAGACCACAACTTGTAAGATTATCCAGAAGAGAATAGAGGATACAGGATAATGTGCTTGGAAACCAATGGTCAGCTCATATAGTCACTGTAGGAGGCCATTGCTTCTGGAGTATCTGCTTCCTGAGAAGAGGACTGACATACCACAGAGGATGCCCCACAGAACCTGAACTGGAGAGTAAAACCCTGGATCTGGATTGTCTTTATAAATGCCAGAGCAGAGTTTGAAGTAAAATTAGTATAAAAAAATAAATATTTGCTGAATGAGTAGATGTATTCTCAGATAGCTTCATCTGCAATATCAGGGCTGGAAGAATCCTTTGAGACCCTCTAGTCTAACCATTTGAGAGAGTGTGACTGGTCTAGTTCTCACATTTAGTATTGGAACTATTGAACTTTGTCCCTACAACACTGTTTATGTGGAATTATGTGTTTGGTTGTGGGTGTCACATTTTAAGGGGGAACATAGGTGAAAAGAACCATATCTGGGTGCCAGAGTCCCGTTCCAGCTGGATTCAGGGTTTCCTGAAGGAGGAAACGGCATCGGCATTGAAGGAAACACTTCAGACAACTGACTCTGGTGTTAGCAGGACAGATGCCGCTTATTGACAGTTAACAATGAGCTTATATACCCTTTTACAGGGAGGTAATTTTACAAAAAATTCTTAGAATTAAACACAATCAGTGACTTTATCTAAGACAAAAACAGAGCAAATATTCATGCATGATGTTCTCTGAAAAAGCATTTCAACACGCATTTTTCTACATATCAATGCCTTCTTGAAGGCATCACTGTCTCGTGATCACTAAAGCAGGCAGTCCTTCTTTATTATTTAAAGCACTTAATCCAACTGTTATTCTTTTAAGCTTAAAAGAACACACCTACTGCCTAAATCTATTCTACCAAGATTCAAAAAGTTATGAAGTACTAAACTGCTGTAGTAATCCAATGTTATATTTTTAATCCTATATGCACTTAATCCAATAGCAGGAAGTAACATAACATTAAAAAATGGTCATTCAGGTGTACATAAAATTCCACATTTAAAGCTCGAATAAGCATAATTAGTGCATTGGCATTCTCCTCACAAATGATAATAATCATCAATCAGAAGGAACAAAATCTACCAAGAGATTGTCTATCCACACATGATAATTAAAGTGTTCATCTATAGTTTCCTGGCAAGGCCAACGAATCCCCTTACGTGCATTAAAGTGAGCACCTCCTAACCTACAGTAACGTTCCCAACAACAACACTTAATTTTGCGATTACGTGGTCGAATACTAGGAGTTCGGGGATGTGGAAACTTAGGGGGGAACTCATATAAAGTGAAGGTAATTTTCTTTCTTTCTTTTTTTTTTTGAGTTGGAGTCTCACTCGGTCGCCCAGATTGGAGTGCAGTGGCCGCTTCCAGCCACCACAGCCTCGACCTGCTGGGCTCCGGCGATCCATCCGCCTCAGCCTTCCAAGTAGCCGGAATTATAGGCATGCGCTACCACACCTGGCTGATTTTTTGATTTATTGTAGAGATGAGGTCTCGCTGCCCAGGCGGGTCTCGAACCCGCAGGCTCAAGCAATCCACTCACCTCAGCCTCCCAGAGGCGTGGGATTACAGGCTGAGCCACCGAGCCTAGTAGGTAATTTTCTCATAAATTCCCCTTTGTTTCTGTGCATGGGACGAGGAATAACGTGAGTGAGATTTTGTTTTCCATCTTCAGACTGCACAGAATTTTCTGGCTGCATCAACAACAAAAATTGAAGAAACAAGGGTTTCAGCTGCCCAGGTTCACTTTGTGACCTGGGGTCTTCAGCCCCCTGGACTTTGTAGCAGGCAGGCCTCCATGGTTGGCTCCCAACATCTGGGATGTGGGAATAAATGAAGGAACCACATTTGATAGACTTGAGAGAGGAGAGGGAGCTTTAGAAAGGAGGTCTACATGGTACTGGTCTTCATAGCCTCATAGAGAAGAAAATATTTTGAGAAGTTCAAATACTATAACTAGACCCAGTGGGTGGAAGCTGTAGAGCTATGGAGAAGCCTAGTGTGGAACCTTTCTGACAGGTAGAACCATGAGAGCTGCCTGGCGAGGTAGCCACATCCCAGTGGCAGCGGTGTTTAAGCAGAGGCTGTGTGGCCACTGCTGAGAGATGCAGTTGAGAAGACGGCTGTTCCAGGGGAGGTCAGATGAACTCTTTCCTCAGATCACCACCAACTCAGATTGTGTGCTTGGTTTAATATCCAAAGGGAGTTTTGCCTTTAGTGTAAACTTTCCCTATTAAACTTTATCAAATGTATTTCTGTGTTCTTATTATGGATGCTCCTCAAGATGGTGCTACATTCCAATGAACCCATCATCAGTCTAAAATGCATTTACTACATCTAACCTACTGGATGTCATAGTTTAGCCCAGCCTAACCTAAACAATGCTAGAACATTTACATTAGACTGCAGTTGGGCAAAAGCATCTTTCACATAGCCCATTTTATAATAAGATGTTCTACAGCTCATGTAAATTATTGAATACTATACCAAAAGTGAAAAATAGAATGGTTGCATGAATAATGAAATTACGGTTTCTACAGAAATACCTTTTGCTTTCACAGCATCGTAAAGCCAAAGAGTCATTAAGTTGAACCGTTGTAAGTCAGGGACCATCTTCTTTGTCCATACTGGCAGAAGATAGTTAGGTACATGATAATTATTGTCTTAAGTTTTCTATAGCCGCTCTAGCACAGGAGTCCCCGGACCTGGGGGTGGAAGATAAAATTGGACAACTCTATACATGACCATTCTTTTATACTTAAACATTTCGACCCTCACCACAAAGTCAAGACCAAAATGTGGTAAGTAAAAATTAAGGGCAAAGCTTATGAAAAGAGACAAAAGAATAGAAGTAACCAGGCACCTAACTCTACATTTCAGAGCATCTCTAAGGCAAAGGCAAACTGTGAAGCTATGTGATTTTTTCTCTAACACCCAGTTGTTGTTTTGCTTTTACATTTCCAGTTTCCTATTGGTATTACTTATGCCATATCTCAATTTAGTCAAAGCAGTGGGATTTCATGGTCACAGTTGAATGACTCTGTCACTGGTCACCATCCCTCAAGTATGTCACCTGTCACAGAACAGCTAATATTAGAAAGTGCCCCTGTGTGGGAGGAGACAGGTGTGCCCTCAGTCTCACCTCAATCCTTAGGTCACTTCCTTCAAGTCCTGACTCTGGCCTTGCTGTCCTAGCGGCAGCCCCACTTGACCCTGTCAGCCGCTCACACTCCCAAGGCTCAGGTTTTACCGCTGAGCCCATTTTATACCCTTCTTTTGGGAAAGGGCCAAGAACTTGCGTTGGAGAGACATGACAGTCATTTAGATTCAGATTCCAGTTTCACTTCTCCACGAGGCTGCCATGTTTCCATCTGGTCATCTTTCAGGGTTGTTAGAATTGTCAGTGTTGCCTCAGTGTATGTGCTGTCCACTCAGCAGTACTGGAAGCTTGTAAGTGTTTGTTAAGGGAACAAATTGCCCAGCAGCATTTCTTACTATTGGCATTTTCTCTCATCTGCCAAAGTCACTTCTTTTACCTCTTAGATAATGTAGTATATTTGAAAATCCAGTCCAGACCTCCCACTTTCTTATCATATCAGACTGATGAGAAAGCCAAGTGGCCTGCTCTGAGCTTTTGAAGAGCAGGAATGGGCTAGCTAGGTCTCCCTGGACAGGACCATCTCCACCAGCCCTCCCTCATGAATACCCCCAGCCATTCTCCCTCAGTCGCTAAATCGCCTCTCTGTCTGTCCAGGTTGTTCCAAGGCAGATGCCAAAACAGAAGTAGATGGGTCAATTTATTGATGGAACCTCTCTAAAGGACAAAAAGGAGAGGGAGCAGTAACAGGCGGGGAGAGCCTTCAGACCACCTTTGGACACTTGTGGAAGGAGAGAGGGAAGGAGGGGCTTGGGTAGGAGGAGTCTTGGGCTGCTATGCAGCCTTGGGGCAGTGTTAGCCAGGTCGATAGGGAGCCCAGAGCAAAGACCGGCCCTTCGAGGAGCACTTTCACTCCGTGTGTGAATGGCCTGTCCAGCGGCTTTGCCTTTCTATTGACTGGCTGGTCCCATCACTCCATGTCTCAGGGCTTTTCCGTCATCACTCACCAAATCCCCATGGAACGGTAGGCCAGGACCCTAGGCAGGCAGGTACTGCAGAATCATAGCAAACACATGCAGGCATTTCCTCAGTCCTCCCTCCTGAAAGCCCTGTAGCTCAGTTCATACAAGGAATCGACAGCAAAAAGAAAAGGTCCTGGGTG
>NW_006968220.1:0-1291 GCF_000164805.1 Carlito syrichta | reverse complement strand
CCCAGCCTTGGAGGCCCGCCTGATTGACAAAGTCCAGGTGCACTGACAGACCCCCGGCTGCAAAGTGAGTCCGGGCAGCTAAGGCCCTTCTGTCTTCCATCTTTGCTGTTGATACAGCCGAAGAAATTCTGTGCAGTCGTGGAAGAAGAAGATGGCATGTTTATGCGAAGAATCACAGCTAACCCGGAGATGTCATGGTTCATTTTCTCACTATGCCGCTTGGCCTTTTCTAACATATGCAAGGGTTAAACTCTGAAGCACATCAAGAATGCTTTCTTTCACTTGGTTATAAGTTACTAGATATTGCTTAAGTAATAAATGGTATAAGTATACTCACTCCTTAGTTGATTTAGAATTATGTAGTTTAGTGTTTAGACATAAGGTTTTTTAGAAGCACAAGTTTATAGTAAGTTCATTATGAATTCATTATAAGTTCTAACACTTATATAGGAGTTATGTGGGTGATTTATAACACTGTTTTCACTGACTTAGGATAAAGATTGATCATTAAGGTTTTTACTTAATTCAATAGTTAAAACTCTAAGTTAACATTTATAAAGCGGGTTTTCACTGAACTCATAATATACTAATCAGACACTTTTATGATAACTTAGCTAAAGACAGAAAGCAACATTGGGGTCTGGGAAACATTACTAAAAGCTCCTTTTGAGTTTTCTTTAGAAACAAGCATGGCAGGATAAGAGAAAAGTAACGGAGACACCTGGACAAGAAAGGCGATTACAAGCTCTGAAGGTCATAAAGCCCCAGAAGGAAAACTACTACTAAAGCTTCTGGAGACACTTCAAGGACTGTAATTCGGGACTTTGGACTAAAACTATCATCTTTGGCCTTATGAATAAGACTCATTGTCTGAATGTTTACAGGGTTCTTGGCTTGTTTGTTGCTACGACCACTAGATGGCGGTAATTTGTAGAGGATATGAAGCAGGTGTCCGGGTATAATATTTTCATCCTTCACCTATCCGCCTCTCCTTCAGGAAATCTCACGACCCTTGTGGGGTGGGACCCCCGCAGAAAACAAAAGTCAAACAACCGAATGATGCAAGTTGTAATAGAATTGTGCTAGACTTTGTGGTTTCCTACTACATACTTCTTTCTTACTCGTGGGCTGCTTTACAGAAGTCGAGATGAATGGACAACCCCCAGCACTGAAGGAGGTGTGTCCCAAGGACCAAGGAGGTGACCGGTGGCATATGGAGAGACTCCAGGCTCTGTGGAGCGAGAGAAGTTGCGTCCTCACATGCTGCACACCACACAGCTGAGACAATGCT
>NW_006968219.1:0-788 GCF_000164805.1 Carlito syrichta | reverse complement strand
TAAGGTGAACCCTGTAATCCTTCCCCTTTCTGTGTCTCTTTTATTTTGAGATGTGACAAGGGTTTGCGGTTGCCAAATGTTTAGTACATATTTTTAATGGTAAACAGGAATCATAGAATCCACGTCCCTAGGAAACGGCTGAGCATCTGTCTTTTGATATACTGAGTTTGGAATCCACATCGAGCAGAAAATTCTGGGCATCTTACTGAGCAGGAAAAGGAAATCTGGTTCTAGGATTTCTCATCTTCCGGAATCTACGGGGCTCTTGATAAGGTTTAATCAGCAATCTGGGCTTCTGGATCCCTACATTTTCAGAGCTAATTGCTCCATGTATATGCTAAATCTGTCATTAGAGATCCTCACGAACATTCTTGTCCTCTTGTTAGTTGTAATTAACGCTCTGGCCCTACAAATCCTTTTGTTTCCTAGGATCATCTACGACCATAATCATATTCCCCAGAATCAAAAGGTATTTTGGTACAAAATTCATCGATTCTGTTGACCTCAAATTATAGAAAATTCTTGTGGGAAGTCAGGTCGGAATTGGGATGTTGGGTTTGGAGGATTACAAATTTTGTGAAGGTCTTGTGAAGGGGAACCAGGAATCTTGGATTCCAGTTCCCAAAGAACATTATGGGAGTCTTTCTCTTGATATCCAAAGAACTGGAATTCTCGGTCAGCAGTAACTCTCTCAGCATCCTGGAGAGTGAAGCGGAAACCTGGGTAATGGGAATCGTCATATACAGGAGCATAAATGTCATGTTGCTTAGGAAGTATAAGGAATCTAG
>NW_006968218.1:0-937 GCF_000164805.1 Carlito syrichta | reverse complement strand
TCTCTCACGAACACCCCAGCGTCGACCTGCTGTGTTTTGGGAATCCTTCCACCTCAGCCTTCCAAGTAGCTGGAACTACAGGCACACTACCACACCTGGCTAATTTTTTATTTATTATAGAGATGAGGTATCGCCAAGTTTCCCGGGCTGGTGTTGAACCCGCAGGCTCAGGAAATCTACTCGTCGCGACTTCCGAAAATGCTGGGATTATAGGCTAAGCCACCGAGCCCAGCCAGTTTTTAATTTTCATTTTAAAGATGTGGGGTACAATTCAGGGTTAGGTTTACAAATGTTAATTATGCAGCTAGAAGTGTATGCATCATAGAGAAAGACTTCAAGGTAAACATTTAAAATACATCAAGACACTTGTGTGACATTAATGAAGGTACTTAACCTGTCTGAGTGTCACTTTTCTCACCTGTAAAATGGGGATCAGAGGCCTATTTCATCAAAATATTAAAAATCTTGGAATATTGCCATGCAACTTACTCCCAGAAAACTGGAACAAACCTGGAATCCAGCTACTCTAGAGAATGGGTGAGCAGAAGAGGGTCAGAGACAAAAATGGAAGTGAAAGACATCAAACCCCAAGGAGCACCCGGCTCTGTAAATAGCATCTGTACTGGCATCAGGTTCAAACTTCTTAGGCAGCCACTGTGGAGACTTAGAGCACAGTGTCTTTGCAGTCACATGCCCAACAATAGTGCATCTGAACATAGACACAAAGCTCTCCTTTCCACAAATCCCCAATTAATGACAGACTGTCATGATATACTGCCTTTGTCCAAGACATCTGGACAAGTATAATCAGAAACCATTATATAAAGAGGAATCAGGGAGTAGAATGAGAATACAGAGGAAGGTATGAGAGATACATGCAGTTGACCACATAAAATGTCCCCACAAATCCTATTTAAAATTGGAAGACTCAAACCTG
>NW_006968217.1:0-765 GCF_000164805.1 Carlito syrichta | reverse complement strand
CCAAATAAGTGTGGAAACTATCACCAAATACTATAGCATCCTATTATTGGAATTCAAAACATAAATACACTATGACACATTGAACTACATGTTGACTCCAAATCATCAGCCTTCTCTGTATGAAAGCTTACTGCCATGGAATTGAAGTTCCTTCCATTAAGGGTGGGTCTTATTTCCTCACCCACTGATGTTGAGCTTGACCAGGGACTCGCATTGGTCATTGGGATAGTAGTGTGTGGAATTTGGCCAGACTCAAAAATAGGGTTTCCCCTCTTGTGCTTTGTCCATCGCTGGATGGAAGACAGTTATAGCCTACAGGAGCCTCCTTGTACTCAGAGCCAACTCAATAGCTTAGATTTATGATCTTTCCTTCAACCTACAAATGTGTGAGAAAAAGAAAGAGACCAATATTTCAGCGGTAAGAGCTGACTGATAAAAATGCATAGAAGTTAATGGTGGGTCTGCCTTGAGGGTAGAATTACTGGAGATTCTTGTTCCCTTTGTCTTTTCTGTGTTTTCTAAATTTATTGTAATTAGTCAGTAAATAATATGATGCTATGGTCTTTGATGGTCTTAAGTGAAGGAGAACTAAAAAGGCCACTGAAAAAAATGTTAAGGCTTTTTCCTGTACTATTTCCAAAGGGCCGTGCTGTATTCCTAGTATACAACCTTTTGAAGCATGTGTGCAATGACATTCTAATTCCACATTTATACCATTTTCTAGGATTCAAATAACCACAGTGATAAATTAGATTTATTATTCTG
>NW_006968216.1:2140-3849 GCF_000164805.1 Carlito syrichta | reverse complement strand
CCCTCCTGATGACCAGGTTTGAAGATCTCTGCTTCTTGTGGCCTCAAACGTGTAGCATGGAATTCTGACAGAAACCAGACATCTCAGCTGCTTTCACACTCCTCATGTACCCCATTCCCAGACCCAACCTCATTTTTTCTTGATTACTCCCAGATCTCTGCCCAGAAAATGGTACAGAGCCCCCTTTTCAGGACTTTAAAATCCCTATCGCACATCTTCTCTCCTTAACTCACTCAAGATGACCTCTCTCTCTCTCTATTTTTTTTTTTGAGTTGGAGTCTCACTCTGTCAGCCAGACTGGAGTGCATTGCCCTCTCCCAGCCACCGCAGACTCGACCTGCTGGGCTCCGGTGATCCTTCTGCCTCAGAATTCCAAGTAGCCGGAACTACAGGCGCGTGCTACCACGCCCGGCTAATTTTTTGATTTATTGTAGAGATGAGGGCTCGCCAAGTTGCCCAGGCGGGTCTCGAACCCGCGGGCTCATGCAATCCACTCACCTCAGCCTCCCAAAGTGCTGGGATTACAGGCTGAGCCACAGAGCCTGGCTTCTCTCTCTATTTTTCTTCAGGCTCTTTCTCTTGGTATTTGATCAGTAAAGTTCTTGAGTAGTTTAGGATTTAGGAAGCTGAAGCCTGAAAACCAATATTCAACTTTTAAGCAATGTTCATCCTGGAGGCAGTAGGCTCCTCCCTTGAGGTGATTGTTTTTTTTTTTTTTTGAGTTGGAGTCTCACTCTGTCGCCCAGACTGGAGTGCAGTGGCCGCTCCCAGCCACCGCAGCCTTGACCTGCTGGGCTCCGTTGATCCTTCCACCTCAGTCTTCCAAGTAGCTGGAATTACAGGCATGCGCTACCATGCCTGGCTGATTTTTTTTGATTGATTGTAGAGATGAGGTCTTGCTGCCCAGGCGGGTCTCGAACCCACGGGCTCAGGCAATCCACTCACCTCAGCCTCCCAAAGGTGTGTGATACAGGCTGAGCCACCAAACCCGGCTGAGTGATGTTAAAGCACCCATCACCCAGGAGAGCCAGAGAGGAAAGAGAGAAGGAGAAAACACTGAAGAGCAAATCAGTTAATATCTTAAAATTAAAAAAAAAAATCACTTCAACACAAATATAATAAGCGATAGAAGATAGTTTTACTTTTAGGAAAGCCATTGGCTAAACAGGGAGCAGAAAAGGATAGAAAAAAAACTAAAAGAATTTGAATGAATAATTCTATATATTAATTAACATTGTTGCTTTTGTCTTTAATAAATTGCATATCAGCATGCATGGTAGGGTGCAGTTTCAGTTTTTTTTAAGTTTGTCCAAGTTCTTATTTTTGTTTCAGGCAGTCTCCTGCACTCTTTCTAAAGATGGCTGACCACTGGGCTCATAGAATTGGGGGAAAATTAGATGATAAAATAAAATTAGAATGAATCAGATAGTTGGCTAAGATTAAGTTAAGACTTAAGTGATGCTGCATTTTCTACAAAAGAAATGATTCTTTCCACTGTATTGAAGTAAGAAAAATGATACATTTCTGGTAACCAATGAAATGTCACGCCACCAAATGTACATTTACTGCCTAAATGTTTCTTTTATATTTCCACTCTTTTTTTTTTTTTGAGTTGGAGTCTCACTCTGTTGCCCAGACTGGAGTGTAGTGGCCGCTCCCGGCCACTGCAGCCTCGACCTGCTGGGCTCTGGCGATCCTTCCGCCTCAGG
>NW_006968216.1:0-773 GCF_000164805.1 Carlito syrichta | reverse complement strand
TTAGCAACTACATTTAAATTTAAGCAAATATCAATAGTATCAATATGTAGCATCAATGGTTCAAACTAGCTATGAGAAAACTGTGGATTAGATGCCCATAAAGTTTGAGACATTAGGGCCACATGATCTCAAAGTAGTCCCTTTCTCATAAATATATATATTTAATTATTTATTTATATGTACTGGGTGCAGTGGCTCATGTCTGTAATCTCAGCACATTGGGAGGCCAGGACAGGAGGATCACTTGAGCCTAGGCATTTGAAACAATCCTGGGCAGCATAGCAACACCTCATCTCTACAAAACATAAAAAAAAAATTACCTGAGTGCAGCGGCACATGCCTTTAGCCCCAGTTACTCGAAAGGCTGAGACAGGAGGGTCACCTGAGCCTAGAAGGTTGAGGCTGTAGTGAGTTGTAATCATGCCACTCCACCCCAGTCTGGGTGAAAGAACGAGACTGCTGATTCAAAAACAAAGAAGCAAACAACTTATATGTCCCTTACTATATTTTGAAACCCTCTAAAGCACTTTGTATGTCCTAACTCATTTACTCTATACAACAATCTTATGAAGTAGGCACTATTGTGATCCTCATTTTACAGATGAGGAAACTGAGGCACAGAGCAGTCAAGTCTGCTAAAGTCACAGAACAAATAAGTAGTTGTGCCAGAATTCCAACACTGACCCTCCAGCACTATAGCTATCTCTTAACTTTGTTCATGTAAACTTGATTTCTTTTCTTTTCTTTCTTTCTTTTTTTTTTTTTGAGACAGG
>NW_006968215.1:0-828 GCF_000164805.1 Carlito syrichta | reverse complement strand
AAGTGCTATTCAGAAGACAGAATACATAAAGCATTTTTTAAAATTTAGAAAATAAAAGAGTATCATAATTTAACACAGTTTTTTCCATTGTTAAAATTTGTGTACATTTTCTTGGTGCACTCTGTATTTTCTGCTTATTAATTTTTATTAAATGTTACAGATGAGCAATCCTTAGAGAAAAGTTTCCCTTATATATTTGTAGAAAACAAAAAATCAAATTCCCTTTATATTTTAACCCAATTTATATTTTTAAAAGTGTATTTCCATTTTATCCCCTAGTATTTTCTCTCCCTAAAACATAATGCTGTACTCTGCAACAAAGTATCCAATTAATCTGATACTTTTAATCACCAATCATTTAAAATCAGGAACACAGAAAAAAGAGAATTTGGGGCCCAATATACATAAACCAAAATAATATGGAGATTTGCAAAGCAGTAAGTATTTTGGCTCCTCATTAGTATAAAAATTTAGATAATTGAAAATTCTGGAAATTTAACGATGATCTTAGCTAAAGCGGTGTTCAAATTCTGTTAGAAAAAAGGGCTCAGCCTGCAATCCCGTGCCTTTGGGAGGACGAGGTGAGTGGATTGCCTGAGTCCGCGGGTTTGAGACCCGCCTGGGCAGTGAGACCTCATCTCTACAATAAATCAAAAAATCAGCCAGGTGTGATAGCGAATGCCTGTAATTCCGGCTACTTGGAAGGCTGAGGTGGAAGGATCATTGGAGCCCAACAGGTCAAGGCTGCGGTGGCTGTGAGCGGCCACTGCACTCCCGTATGGGCGACCGAGTGAGACTCCAACTCAAAAATAGAAACAAAAAGAAAAG
>NW_006968214.1:0-739 GCF_000164805.1 Carlito syrichta | reverse complement strand
CACTGTGTATATACCACATTTATTTTATCCATTCAGCTTGATGGGGAACATGGTTTGTACCATTTTTTTGTAATTCTGATTAGATTTGCAAAAAACATAGTGGTGCAGGTATCTTATCGGTAAAACTATTTGAGTTACTCCAGGTATATTCTCGAGAGGGGAATAACTGAGTCACATGGTAGGTCAAGATCTTGTCCCTTTACAAATCACCACACAGTTTTCCAAAGGTGTTGCTTTACTTTTCAGTCCACATGCAGTGTAGAAGCATTTATTTCTTCCCAAATCCTGACCCGCATCTGTTATTGTTTGTTTTATTAATGATGGCCAGTCTTACAGGGGGTATGTGGTATTTCAAAGTGGTTTCATTTGCATTTCTTTGAAGATGAGTGAGGCTGAGCAATTTTCATGTGTCTGCTGGCTGCCCATATCTCTTTTAATGAAAAGTGTCCAATCACGTATTTTTCACACTTTTCAAAGGGAATGTTTGTCTGATTTTTCTGAGTGTTTGTGTTTCTTGTAGATCCTAGGTGTTATGCCTTTTTACAGATATATTGGTGTAGAATCGTTTTTCCTATTGTATTGGCTGCATCCCTGCTCCTCTGATGGTTTTTTTTGTTTGTTTTGCAGAAGTGTATTCACTTGATGAGATCCCACTTTTCTATCTTACTTCTTAAGGTATGTGTATTCAGGATTCTAAAGAGGAATTACTTTTCGGTTCAGGTTTCCCTAATGATGTCTC
>NW_006968213.1:0-418 GCF_000164805.1 Carlito syrichta | reverse complement strand
CAAAATTGGGCTGTGGCTTTGTGAGGCTGATCAGGGGACCCCTGGGGACCATGAGTTTGAGACCAGCCTGGACCACGTAGCGAGACCACATCACTCCCCGGAACACAAACACTCGAGTCGCATGTGGTGTCACCCATGGTCCCAGCTACACGGGATGGAGTGGTGTGGTCCCAGCTACACGGGATAGAGTGGCCTCCAACCTGAGGCATGTGTTTGCATCGCCCCTGTTGACAGGATTTGTGAGTCCCAGCTGGGCACTGTGGCTCTCAGACATCAGCCCCTCCCCCTGGGAGGCTGAGTTGGGAGGCTGCCTGAGCCCAGGATTCGGAGACCAGTTTGGGCGACATGGCCAGACCTCATCTCAAAATCGAGTCAGAGACCCTGGGAGTCACGATCATGCTGCCATGCTCCAGCCTGG
>NW_006968212.1:0-722 GCF_000164805.1 Carlito syrichta | reverse complement strand
TTGGATTGTGTTTGTAATTTTTCTTTTACAGCTGAGAGGCACTGCATAGTATGACATTGCCATAGTTTTTTCTACAATAACTTTTATGTAAGGACATTGGTGATATTGTCAATATTTTGTACACAATTATAAGCAATGCTTCAATAGATAAGCTTTTGCATGTCTATTTTTATAATGCTGGAGGTGTATCTTCTGGGAAAATTTCTGAAACATGAATTATGGGTCAAAACTGAAATGCTAATGCTGTCTTATATATTTCATCATGTTTTCCTCCAAAGGAGATGTATTAGTTACCATTCCCAGCAGCTGTTAGAGAAAGTATTTATTTAACTAAAATGGAACTTCACGGTTTTCTTTAAATGTCTTCAAACTAATGGATGAAAAATGCCATCTCAAAACAGTTTTAATTTGCATTTCTCTACTTATTAGTAATTTTGGAAAACTTTGCATTTTTTTACAGCTCTTTATGTCCTACTTTGCATGCTGTTACATTGTTTCCCATTATTTTATTATAGCTTTCACCAAGAGTTTTATATGTTGAAATAATAAATATCTATTTATTTATTATTTAAAAGATTTTTTTTTAGTCAGTGTGTTATGCTGTCACCCAGACTGGATTGTAGTGGCACAACTGCAACTCACCACAGCCTCAACCTCTGGGGCTCAAGAAATCCTTCTACCTCAATCTCCCTAGTGACTGGGATTGTAGGTGCCCACAACCG
>NW_006968211.1:0-913 GCF_000164805.1 Carlito syrichta | reverse complement strand
ATACATCATCTATTTTTATCCATTCCAGCTTTGATGGGCAACATGTTTGGTACCATGTTTTTTTTACAATTGTGATTAGAGCTGCAAAAACATGCAAGTGCAGGTAACATTTTGGTAAAATGATTTGAGTTCCCCCAGGTATATTCTCTACATGGGAATTTCTCTGTCACACTGTAGGTCAAGATCTTGTCCCTTTACAAACCACCACACAGTTTTCCAAAGATGTTGTTCTATTTTCAGTCCACATACATTGTAAAAGCATATATTTCTTCCAAAATCCTGACCTGCATCTGTTATGGTTTGTTTTAGTAATGATGCCCAGTCTTACAGGGCGTATGTGGTAGTTCAAAGTGGTTACATTTGCATTTCTTTGATGATGAATGAGGCTGAGCAATTTTCATGTGTCTGCTCTCTGCCCGCATCTCTTCTTATGAAAATGTCCAATCACGTATTTTGCACACTTTTCAAAGGGAATGTTTGCCTGATATTTCTGAGTGTTTGAGTTTCTTGTAGATCCTAGATGTAAAGCCTCTTTACATATATATATATATATATATATATATATATATGGAGAATCGTTTTTCCCATTCTGTTGGCTGTATACCTGTCCTTCTGACAGTTTCTTTTGTTTTGCAGAAGTATGTTATTAGATGAGATTCAAATTGTCTTACTTACATCTCAAGGCATGGGTATTTAGGGCTCTGAAGATGAATTAGTTTCCGATTCCAGTTCCTCTAATGGTGTCTCCTGCGTTTTCTAAGATTATTAAAATTTGTTGTTACGTTTAGGTCTTTGATCCATATAGATTTAATGTGTATGGTGATAGACAGGCGTGCTGTTGCGTTCTTGTGCATGTTGATATCCTTTTCCCACACGCATTTACTGATATGTTCTCCATTACTTAGTGGTTTTT
>NW_006968210.1:0-710 GCF_000164805.1 Carlito syrichta | reverse complement strand
TTTTCCCCCCCACCTTTCTTCATACTGTAGACAGAGTAAAATTTCAAAATGCGAGTCATCCTACTTCTGTGCTTAAAATCCTTCTTTATCCACTCCATGTATTAGACAAAATTCAAAATCCTTGTCATGGGCAATGTCTTGCTGATCTATTTCTGTTCCCTTCGCCAACAAAGCATGAGCTTCCCCTCCCTATTACTCTACAGGTAGGCTTATGTGTATTCAAATCAGATCTCTTCTCCTTGCTATCCTCATTTCACTTATAGATAGAACTTACCATAATTATAATTTTATATTTCTTTTTATGACATTTGTTTACAACCTCTGACCTAAATTGAGTAGACTGCATTTGGTTGTGAAGACAACCAAAAAGAAACAAAATTGGAAGGCTAAATCTTTTGAAGTTTATTGAGGCTTATTTTATGACCCAACACATATTCAGCCTTTGTAAGCACTCCATTTGAACTTAGAAAGAAAGTGTTTTCCACGGCTGTTAAGGGAAGTACACTTATTTAGGTTACATTGACTAATAGTATTTTTCAATTTTTTATATTTTTACTGATTTTTTAATCTGCTTGTCTATATCAATTATTAAGAAAATATCACTGTGTATTTGCATATTTCTCCCTTGAATTTTTTTTTTGAGTTGGAGTCTCACTCTGTCACCCAGACTGGAGTGCAGTGGCACTCCTGGCCACCACAGCCTCGACCTG
>NW_006968209.1:0-794 GCF_000164805.1 Carlito syrichta | reverse complement strand
CAAAAAGAAAAGGAGGGGCAGGGGCACTGCCGGTATAAGTTTAGCTTCTTACCTCTGCTTATGTAGAGGGACCAGTGGAAGAGGTAGATTAGTGTTATTAAGGTAGTTGTTACCAAGGTAATTTGTGGCTTAATTCTCCAAAACTGCCGTGTCTTGTGGGGATAATTTATCATCATAATTTGAAGGTACAGAGGCAGCAGTGAAAGGAAAAGTTTTTTCATCATCCTCATCATTATCAATGGCCTTTTTGGAAGGAAATTTTTCATAATCATGCTGGAGATTTAAAGCATCTTTGATTAAGTTCCATAAAGAAAAACATTAGGTGGCACCTTTTTGGGCCCATGTTGAGTATAATACAGTCTTAGTTCTTCCCCCACTTTTTCCCAGATATTCAAGTTCACTGTCCCCTCTTCAGGAAACCAGGGACAATGTTTATGAACAAAATGTAGAAAACGAGCTAGATCAGCAGAAGAGACTTTAATTTCATGTTTAGAGAGAGTATTCATTAAGATACTGATGAACATTTTCTGTTCCTTAGATTTGCTCTGGCCCATGATTAGATCATAGCTCTGGCTTCACAAAAACTTTGCTTACCCATACTTGCTCTGTCTGTCTCTACAGAGGGGTCTGCAGAACCCTGGGTAAGATTCTAGCTGCCCTGAAATGAGAAAAAAAAGCTTACCTTTCCAGGGTCCCACGTTGGGTGCGCAGAGAGATTTAGGGGGTCTTTTGGAAGGTGTGGCTGTGTTGGCGATTATTCTGGAAAGAGAAAGAGAAAGAAAGAGGAAGAGGGG
>NW_006968208.1:0-4578 GCF_000164805.1 Carlito syrichta | reverse complement strand
GGGGCATGCTTCTGGACCTGTTCCTCTCTGGGTGCTGAGGAAACTCTATCTTGGTTTACTCTGCAGGAGAATCTCACTTTAGCTGCCTCATGTTGGCCATCTTAATCCCTTCCTCTCCTTCACATACATTTTCAAAGTAACTATTATACTCTCTTCTAAAAATAAATGAGGAAATAAATAGAAAAAAATTTGTTGTGTTGCCTGCCTTGGATTCTGGAGATAACAAAGACCACACAACCCAAGTTCACTGCTATGATGATGCCAGTCTGTAGGCAGAGAGCAAACTATTCAAGGACATAAGAGTGGCTAAGGTCGTTTTATTTTTGATGTTGATAGAGCAAATCAACAATCAATCCAGTGTTTAAACAAAAAAAAGTGACTGAAACGGATGAAAGAACTAAATGAGGATTCAATTCTCACATGAACTGCACTCATCTTCCAGTTAATGATGTCTACACTGCCAAAAAGTAGTGGTGACCATGAGAAAATCTGAGCAAAAAGCTATGTTGAAAACAGTAGGGCTCGGTGGCTCAGCCTGTAATCCCAGTGCTTTGGGAGGCCAAAGTGAGTGGATTGCCTGAGCCCGCGGGTTCGAGACCCGCCCGGGCAACTTGGCGAGACCTCATCTCTACAATAAATCAAAAGTTAGCCGGGCATGGTAGCATGCGCCTGTAGTTCCTGCTACTTGGAAGGCTGAGGCGGAAGGATCACCAGAGCCCAGCAAGTCAAGGCTGCAGTGGCCGAGAGCGGCCACTGCACTCCAGTCTGGGTGACAGAGTGAGACTCCAATTAAAAAAAAAAGAATTTTTTTCATAAGAATTCTGTCTACCTAGACAACTTCCACTGATTGTTGAAAATCCTACTCAAGCATCGATATCCTTTTTCCTAATACTTTCCTTTAACATTTGAATCCTTTCCATGTTTGGCCCTATCTCCTTTACTACATGGGCTACATTGGATATAAAGGACTTATTTACATAGTTGTCATCCTCACTAGACTTATCATTTAGTTGTCATATTAACTGCCATTCATTTTTGTTTCCATAACACAGTGCCCAGCAAATAGGCCATTTTCAAGATTTGTGAGAAAAATGAAGACATACCGAGAAATCATGGTAGAAACATTTCCTAGGAAACAGGAGTCCTGAAATTAAAGACACCACACTGAGTTTTCTGGAAGGCATTTAGCCTATTTAAGTCTCAAAATTTTTATCCATAAATTAGGCATAGTAATACCTACCTCTCAGGATTCATATAAACACTACCTGAAACAATACAACATATAAAGCCTTCATTAATTGCCAAATCCCATAAAAGGTCATTATTATTCATAGCCATCTCTCCTCCAGCATGTTCATTCTCTCCTTAGTTCTCCATTACTTCTACTCTTCCACCCTTCCTCCTCTCCCTCTCTTTTGCCCCCTGTCCTTCTTTGTATCCCTCTTTCCCTCTCCTCTTCACTCTTCCCATCACTACCTTATTCTCTCCCATAATACTTTTTCTCTCAAAGTCTGACCAAAGGTCTCTAGTAGTCTTCACAGCCTCTAAATTTCCAGTTATAATAACTCAGAAAATTCTTCTTAATTAAATACTGTCAAATTCCTGTTTTTTCAAGTTGAAAAAGTTATATATGGCACAGAACCTTTGGTATAAATACTAAAATCCATGCATTTCATGCTCTCTTCAGCCTTGAATAAACTATGTGACCTTGGAGAAATCATATGAGTTGATCAAGTAGGACTAATACTTGTCTTCTCTCCAGATATTGTGATGATATGAGATAGTGTTAAACAGCTAAGGTGAATAAAGAAGCAGATAAAAACGTCTGGTGATGCTGCCATAACTTCACTGTCACGTTGACACAGGCTAATGACAGAGTAGACATTTATATTAATATCTCTTGTTCTTTCACAACAACTTTCCTGAGGCTAGTACACTGGATAAGAATTGCTAAGAGTGGATCTTTTAGTTATGTACATTTTGGAGCAACCCTTCTTTTTTTTTTTCTTTGATACAAACAAGAAAGAATTTAGTTTATTCATAGTATACGAACATTTTAGATCAGTGTAAGGAAAACATTTCTTCCTAATAAGTCTTTAAGTGATTCCTTTCTGCTCATTTCCAATTCACTGAGACTTATTGAAGTAATAATCTCTAGAATAGGGTGAAAAACGAGGCAATAAATGCATAATGCAATTGATTAAATGAAAAAATCTGGGCCATTTGTGGAGCATGAAACATAGAGCTAGAGAGGGTAGGATGATTACTTTAGAAGCTGAGGCACTTTGCTGTTCTCTGGGCCCCACTATGGATTTGAGCGGGAAAAACCAGTGTCTGCAGTTCTGACAGCTCTGATTTGCAGTAGATAGTATCCCAAGAAACCCTGTTATGGGACCTAACAGGCTTTGAGTTCAGCAAACCATGTTTCTTATTGGCTTTATTGCAGTATAGGCTTCTGGGAAGACCCATGGGCTAAGGTTAAAGAGTTATATGTTCTATTCACAGGCCTGGAACTATTGCGTGGTGTGATTTTGTCTGTGCCTCTCCAGGTCTTGGATTCTGGATTTGAAAAATGGCTAGAGTATGGATAAAGGTCTATTTTTAATATAAAACTGAGCAAAAATATTAGACAATATGCTTCAGTGCTTGCATTGTCTATTTTTATGTATACTTTGGTTGTTAATGCGCTATATTGCTGGTTACTTCCATGGACCCCTTCCTCAATTCTTAATCAAGGGAGATTTGGGGCTACTTCGTAAGAAGGAAAAACTAGAAAAACTGGCATGGTGGTGTGTCCCAGACAAGGTTGAGACTGTCTCTAGCAGAAGGTGAATGTAGGCTGAGAGGAACCCGAGCTGGCAATAGTATCCAGTTGTTTAGGGGATCAGTTTCTGAGTGTGAGTTAGAAGTTGAGTGGGATATGAAATTTTCAGAAGCTTTCTGTAAGTTATGTCATACAACTCCTTAAGTATTCTTTGTGAGACTCTAGTTAATATTAGATTACTTACATTTGTTGGAATATACATCTTTAAATGTAGTTCTGACTTAGAGGGCCACATGAGGCCCTGGGATTTATAAAAGTTATACATGTTAAGGTTTCCTTAAGAAAAGTCTGCTATTAATGTGGGTCATTCTAACTCTAAGGGACCTTTATTGTAAAGGGTTATTTCCCTTCTTTGCCTATTATGTAACTAATGAGCAAGCAACTCAACTTCAGCACCTTAGATAGAAATGGAATTAAGGAAAGGAAGTGTCGGGAATAAAGCTTATCCCCAACTTAAAATTTGAAAAAAAAAAAGAAATATTGAGCCAATTTACTGAGATGAGACAGAGCCAATAAAAGAAAAAGATAGATTTATGGTAATGAGGTTTCAGAGCCTATGGTCTCAACATTAAGCAGATTGCTTCCTGAGTGAAAACCCGGAAGACAGCTAGTCCCAGTTCTGCCCTGGATCCCTTGGCAGCTTGGTGTCATCTCAAGTAGGGATTTTGACTACCAGTAATAATGCAAAAACTTGCCTGGAGTGGACATAAGACACATTTGTGGAAGTGTAAGAAGATGAGTGTGTTTGGGGTAAAATACCTGGTAGATGGTAAGCACCAGAAGGAGGGAAACACACTGCCTGACAGGGTCACCGACAGGAGGGTCAGGGAGAACTTTGGGAGTTTCATGGACAGAATAAAAAAACTGCCTTCCCTGATTATGCTTGGGTAGGGCACATTTCTCTCAGGTTTGCCCAGGCACTTCAGACAGAATTAGAGTAGGCAGAAGAGCAGCAGCAACATTTAGTCTAGACACCAAGAGAAATGAACTCATGGCTGACTTTTTTTGCCCCACAGGAGTGATAAGAGCCTTTGCCTTTTCAAGTTGGATGAGAAAAACATTAGCAGATCTGCTGCAGGGAGCCATCCTGACTGGCACTGAGACTGGAAAATCATCTGGAAGGTTGAGCAGTTCAGTGACCACCCCTCACATTTACCATCTTCCCAGAGGCCTTAGAAGTCTGTTGGGAGATACTTTGACACACTGGGGTCTGGAGAGATTACACACACACACACACACACACACACACACACACACGCACAAAATCTCCCCTTTGAAAAACACTTCAGTTTTTTTCTTATTTGAAAAATAAATTAGTTACAAATTAATATTAATACACTGGAAATTTCAGATAATCAGAGATTAGTAAAAATATATATATATATGTGCCTATCACCTGGATTTAATAATCTTACATCTTCCCATTTTATTTTCAGAATTTGGAAAAAGGTACTGCAGTAGTGGGAAACTGCCAGGTGAAGGAGGGTGGGATTGGCAGTTGAGGGAAACTGCCAGGGGAGGGGGAACACACCTCATCAACAAGGGCACCTGCATAATGAACATTTGTATACCTAATCCTGAATTGTACCCAACATCTTTAATATAAAAAAGAAAGAAAGAGAGAGAGAAAGAGAGAGAGAGAGAAAGAGAGAGAAAGAAAGAAGGAAAGAAAGAAAGAAAGAAAGAAAGAAAGAAAGAAAGAAAGGAAGGAAGGAAGGAAGGAAGGAAGGAAGAAGGAAAGAAAGAAAAAAAGA
>NW_006968207.1:0-331 GCF_000164805.1 Carlito syrichta | reverse complement strand
GTCCCCAATCTTGGGGTCACGTTCTGAGTGCCTCAGCCAGGGTAGGCCCAGAGCTCCAAAACTCCAAAGGGCAGGCAGTGAGCAGCGAGAGTGGCCCTGGGCCCCCTATAGGGAACTAGTGTCTCTGAGGGGCAGGTGCCCAGAGCCTCCGAGAGTGACCAGCGGCTTGGTGCTGGGTGCTGGGCGAGAGACGATGTAGCCAGGGAGGGAGCTGAGACCTGAGACTCCCGTGCAGGCAGGAGTCGCATATGGTGGAACAGCAGCATCCAGAGGCCACAGTATCTGGCCCTGCGTGGGCCTTGGACCAGTGCAGCTGGTGGTGGGGAGGGGG
>NW_006968206.1:0-826 GCF_000164805.1 Carlito syrichta | reverse complement strand
TGTAGTTCCAGCTACTTGGAAGGCTGAGGTGGAAGGATCGCCAGAGCCCAGCAGGTCGACCTGAAGTGGCCGGAAGCGGCCACTGCACTCCAATCTCTGTGACAGAGTGAGACTCCAACTCAAAAAAAAAAAATAATGTGTACCTCAGTGACTAGTCCTTCTCTATTATGGTTGCAACAGTCACTGTGCATTCTTGGTTATTTGTTTCCCAGTGACTGGCCCTCCATAATGAATGACATAGTTTCTAGCCCTCTTCTGTGATGGTGTCTTAGCAACTTGTCTCCACCTTAGTAGGTGCCCCACTGACAAATTCTTTGTGACGGGTATCTCAGTGATTGGCCGTCCTCAATAATGGGCGTGCCAGTGACTGGTCCTCTTCTGTGATGGTAATCTCAGTGTCTGACACTCCTCCATAATGGATGTCTCAGTGTTTGGCCGGTCTCTGTTACTGGTGACAAAGGTGCATCCCTCGCCGAGGATTATGAGTCACTGAGACATCCGTAGAAAGGAGTCCCTGTCACTGGAGCATCTATCACAGAGGAGAAGCAGTCACTGTGACACCAATCACAGAGGAGATCATGTCAATTAAGTTGTCATCACAGAGGAGAAGTATTCACTGTGGCACCCAATTTGGAGAATGACCAGTCACTGGGGCACCAATAATGAAGGGGTCCAATCTGTGAAGCACCTATATGGAGGAGATCCAATTACAGGGCACCCTTTAAAGATGTGGTCAATAACTTGAACATCCACTATGGAAGTGTACCAGAAACTGTCATCCTTTATAGATGAGAGCAGGTGACTGGGGCACCCATCACTGAGGAGG
>NW_006968205.1:0-318 GCF_000164805.1 Carlito syrichta | reverse complement strand
GCCAGTCACTGGGAAACAAATAACCAAGAATGCACAGTGACTGTTGCAACCATAATAGAGGACTAGTCACTGAGGTACACATTATTTTGGAAAACAAGGTCTGAAGTGGCAATTTTTGAGGAAGGCTAGTCAATGGGAAGTCCATCACAAGTGAGTATCGTTACGGTCACTTTTTTTTGTTTGTTTTTGAGTTGGAGTCTCACTCTGTCACAGAGATTGGAGTGCAGTGGCCACTTCCGGCCACTTCAGGCTTTTCCGGCTGGGCTCTGGCGATCCTTCCACCTCAGCCTTCCAAGTAACTGGAACTACAGGTGCGCA